>NW_022639482.1:1190775-1208916 GCF_010583005.1 Odontomachus brunneus
AGCCTCGCGGCGTCTTCGCCTGGCTCGGAGGACGCTCCGGGTCGCGGAGGATGTGCTTGTCGGACTCGTCCTGGTAGCAGCTGTCCTCCGCTCGTCCGCGGTGTCCGTCGACTCCGTCCCAGCGGCTCCCTTGCGGCAGCTCAGGACTGATCCACGTCGGCAGCTCTCTCTCTCTCCCCGTTCTCCTCGTTAGCAGGGATATTCGGCTAAAACAGGCCTCCTTAGAACGGATTCACCTGTCGGTCCTTACTTACTAATACAATAATAAGGAAGCGATTCACCTGAGATTTTTGGTCCGTCCGATGCTCCTGAGCCTGACTTCTCTCTCCCTCGGCGGCAGCGAATCTTCCCTGAAGTCCTCTTCCTCCTGACCCGACCTCTCGACACCCGCACTTTTATTCTATACACAAAATATTCGGGCCACGCAGGCTCGCGTCCTATTCGCCTTACCGTTAGGACGCGACATCCACCTGCAACCGGGAAGCCCGCTTTCGGCTTCCGCACGACTTTCCGAGTGACGGACGATAACAAAAATCGTCACGTTACATAGTATAATTCAATAATAACAACTATTAACTCTAAGAAGCAAAGCACAGGTCTTAATGCCCTTACATATTAATATTATCTTCTTTAATATAAATATGATAGTAAAAGGATAATGTGTCCAGCATGACAGATGCACAAATGAGATATTTCTTTGATGAATCGTACACAACGAATCAACTTTCCAAACTTAAACCGATTCTTCGATTGGAGAAATATCTGATTCGAGCATCTGATACGCTAGACACATTATTCTCCCACTATTATATTAATATATACAGAAAATTAATTATACAGAAAATAATATTAATTATTATTTTAGATAACACTAAGACATCCGTACATTGCTCCTTATAGGTCGTTAATATTTGTCGCGTTATGGGATAATATCAAATAAAATTTCGTGTAGCAAATATAATTCATTAATATACTAATTATAACAATTCAAGTTTTAAATTTCTTTATTTTGTCATATCTCTTTGATTTAATAATTGTTTTTTTTTTTAAGATCATTGTATTATGAGTAAAGAAGCACATAGTCCCAGTTTAGGTTTATATCAATATTTTTTTTATACAAAAATGTCATATTATATTCTGATGTTTTTAGGTCAGATTTATTACGAGCTATTTAAACTTCAAGAACAAGTGAAATTCTTTAAAGTAACAAGTAAAATTTTATTTAAAATGAATTCAAGAGAATCTGATATTCCTGGAAATTTCATCATAAAAGAAATGAAAGAAAGAAAGGATACAAATAATGACAATATTTAATATATCTTTTTAATAATAATATAAAACATATATATAGTATGGAATATTATAATTATTATAATAATAACTTTGCATATTATATTAATATTTACCATAATAATAGTTTAACATAACATTAAATATAATATTATACTAAATATTATACATATATGGTATGTAACATGTTTATCACAGAACATAAATATTTACGAGTTTATCACAATAAACAAGATGAATTAATTATTAAAATATATTTGTGAGGGAACGAAATCAGAGCGTTCGGTTCGATCACGTTGCGATTCATTGACGTTGGACACAACGAATGGCCAATGCTCGTCAGTACTAATATTATTTTAATTAGCTAATCAAGAGTTGTAATTAGTCGTAACATAGCCGACCCTTATAGAAATATCATACTAAGAATCATTAAGATAATTACTTATTATCCAGTATTTTTAATACTGAAAATAAATAATTATCAATGATTCTTAGTATGATATTTCTATAAGGGAAATGGGTTTCACACTCAAGAAAATCATAAGAAACTTAACTTAAATTATTTTACAGAAAATCAGTCGCAATATATATTTTTAACATTTGCAGAATGTCAATTGTCATGTTTAAAAAAACAGAATTATACAAAACATACGTCAAACATTCTGCAAAATGTTATGGAATCTTTTGAGTCACATAAAAATATGAGAATATAATGAATATTGTGAATCTTTTGAAAACTAAGTTAAATGTTATTTTTATTATTTCTTCCAAACATTAAAAAAAGAATTTAGAAAATTTTGGCAATGGCGTGGCAGAGTCCGCTCCGGTATTGTCAGAAGATAGGCCAGTGAGTGTTGGGACTAAAAATACATGTAACATTTTAGATATGGAGAATGATAAATATAATACTTATATTCTTATTTTTATATTTTAGCGTTTCTGAAATCAGCCAGAAAAAGTGCAGCAAATGCTAATTATCAGACAACGAATGAAAAATTATTTGGACGAAGTAAGAGACAGTTAATTACATGTTCCCGATACAGCAGTGACGCGGAAGGATACTATATGCTAAACAATATATTTGAGATCTCTCGCAACCCAAGAATAAACATTTTATAAAATTACTAAATTAAAGAAATATATTGAATTAAATAAAATTAACATTTTACATTTACCATCGTAATCCAAAAGGGAACAGTTCCAGCACCCACTGGCTTATTTTCAGAAAATTCCACCGATGCGGACTCTGCCACCCAAGGACGACAGTCCCAGCACCCATCGGTGTAGCCAGTGCGGACTCTGCTCCCAAAAGGAACAGTCCTAGCACCCACTGGCTTATTTTCAGAAAATTTCACCGATGCGGACTCTGCCATCCCAGGATAACAGTCCGAACACCCATCGGGTAGTTAGTGCGGACTCTGCTGCCAAAAGGAAATAGTTCCAACACCCACTAACTTATCTTCTGGAAATATCATTGGAGAGGATTCTGCCACAATACAATATTCATGCCATATATATTATTAACAATACTATACATTAATATAAATGACAATAATTATAATTAATATTTCAAAACTTCTTCGGTTTGTTTAAAATCCAGAAGAAGGAATTCAAAGCATAACATTCAATTTAATTTTCAAAAGATATTCAAATATAAGCAAATGTTCCACGCACGACATGTACATATTATTCTAGAAATGAAATTTGGAATAATTTTCGATTTATATGTAATAACATACAGACTTACTTAATATTAATAAATCTAAGTTACATATATATTTGTAAAATATATATGTAAAATATATATGTTACTCAAATCTTTGGTTTGAAATAAGTGATATCGACAAATAAAGCGATAAAGAATCGACGTTTATTTAACGATTTCGACGTCGATTCGACGTCTTTTTGACATCGATAAATAAGTCATTTCTCACTGAGATCGCGCGCGTTTTGCATACAAATTATAGTCACAAAAAGTACAAATATTAATAAATATAAATTATAGTATTACAATAGTACAAATTATAGTATTATAAAAATAGGAATGTCAGATTACTCGAAAAACATTAAACTGGAAGGAATAATCAAAGTCATTTTGCAAATAACTACATAAATTTGAGAGATATTAAATAAAATAGACAGGCGAATATTTGCGAATATCAACGCGTGTATTTGCTAGGTACGTTATAATATACTGTAAGTATAACACTGTAAGTATACATTTTATAAGCATAAATTGTAAGAACATAATTGGAGTCATTGGAGCACCGCGTACCGCTCGATCGTCAAGTTAAGCAACGCAGTCAGGATAGATGAGTGACCACTTCGAATTCGAAATTATCGGTAGGATTCGCGAAAGTTTTAGCGTGTGTTTAACAATCTTCGGTTTCTAGCAGTTTATAAGGCATAAAGAAAATTAGGAATTAGTTATTTTTATGAAACAATCTAGTGAGAAATGACTTATTGATCGACGTCAAAAAAACGTCGAATCGACGTCGAAATGACGGTCTATTAGACATCGATAAGACGTCGAAATAACGGTCTATTAGACATCTAAATGTGGACCGCTTTTAGGTCGATATAGATTTTAACATAGATTAGACGTAGATGGTAGATAGACATTTCATATAGACGTCTAGTAGACGTTGAATCGACGTAACCTTTCTCGCTGGGTAGGTTATAACCTATAGGCTACTCTTTGTATCTTATTTATTTATATTAAATTGATTAACTTTTTCGTCTTATGTATTTTTTTCGTTTTTAATAAATATATCGCTGCAATTGCAGCAGCTATATGTCGTCTTCGAACTTCACCTATAATCGCCACTGTACATCTATAATATTTTATATATCTCGATTATAACATTCCATTTTTATACTTATTGCAGTTTATACAGGAGGTTAAACGTGGTGAATAGGATATGGGCGACAGCGAACAGCGTTATAACGGTACTTTGAACTATGCTGAAGTGGGGATAAAATGCTAGCTTTTATTCGCTCCATGAAAAGGATACAAGTGATAGCGAACAGGTGGGACCCGATTGACCACGATACGATTGGACACAGATTGTAATGATTGGTTCGACCTAGTAATTCACTAGATAATTCTTTTCATCGATTGGTTGTGTCCAATCGTACCGTGGTCAATCGAGACACTCCCATAGCGAACAGCTTTTAAACGCTGCTTTGAACAACGATGGAGTGGGGTGAAACGCCAGCTTTTATTCGCTGCGTGAAATCGCACCTTTAGCCAATCAATGTATGAGATTCCAGAAATATACTTGTAGTTATTGCGCAAAGTGGCACGTTGATTGGCTACCGCTTTAATGCCCATGTAAAGGCACCTTTACGGACGTAGTTAGGCATATTTTGGTTAGATGGCGTATTTAAAATGCGTCTAGCTCTGGCCGTTGAAATCAGGTCGGTGGCTATTCTCAAGCTTCTCTCTGATTGGTGTGGTTGTTCTCGGATTTCTTTCTGGTTCAATGGTTTGCAGTTACGATGGCAGGTTCTATAGAGATACCACTTAGAGATACAGATGAGGTAAATATTCTTTTTCTATGTGCTATATTTTTATTTTTATGTGCGGTAAATAGTTTTTGGTGATAATGAAAATGTGGAGATTTCGTAAAATATAAGATCTTTGTATCGATCAACATATGGTGCATGATGCATATTGCGAAGCTAACCTAACTTTTCATTCTCTGTAATAATAGATTTTAATATTATGTGGAATATCTTATTAATAATATGTAAATTAAAGAAAGTATGATTTATAAACTTATACTAATCAATAAATTTGTAACTCTTTAAAGGTTTAATGAATTAATAATTTAGCACTTTATATGTGGGAAGTGGTAGCAAGTCACTTCTTGTCGTTTGCCATTTGATCGTTAGACATTTGTCTTTCAGACGTTTATTACACCTTTTTATTCATGAATTGTCGTGAATGATAAAATATCCGATGAAAAAGTGTCTACATATATCTTACTAGGAAGTAACATACGATGAAGTGTCTGAAAGACAACAACTGTGTTCTGCTTCCTATTGCTGAACTAGTGTACACTTTTAAAACTTAGAAAGAGAGATATAAGGCGTTTTTTAATTCATCAATGGATCCATTGCATGATGCGTAAATACAGCAAAACATTGCATTTGCGCATCATGCGATGGATCCATCGATGAATTAAAAAACTCAACCATATAGATAAAATTTAGTAGAAGAAAAGATGGGAGAGAACTAGTGCAGTCAGTTCAGCAATAGAGAACAGAACCTATTAGTAGTAACCCAGCAAACACAATGTTACATGTAACGTACATGTTAGTTGTAATTTCTTACTTAACAATATAACTGTTATATAACATGCATGTTATATAACAGTTATATTGTTGAGTAGGAAATTACAATTAACATGTACGTTACATGTAACATTGTGTTTGCTGGAAACTTTAGGTAATAATAAAAATATAAGGTATTGTGTATGATACATATATGTCAGTCTTTAAAAATTTTAATTATTTTCATTATTTTCTTAATCTCTTATTTTCTTAATTTCCTTAATAGGTTATAGAACTTTATTTGGATCAATTACCTGATGGCGATGAGGTACTTGGGATTCTGCGGCAAGAACATGCTCAGCTTAGTATCTGGGTCAATTTGGCTGTACGTAAAATAGATAATTTTTATGTAAACAGTATATATATATATTTTTTTGTATATATATGTATAGCATGTGCTTTTTTTGCATTTTAGCTTGAGTATTACAAGCAGCAGAAGATTGAAGATTTTATTAAGATACTTGAATCTTCTCGTATTGATGCAAATATTGACTACCGAGACTATGAAAAAGACCAGATGCGAGCTCTTGACATGTTGGCTGCCTATTATGTTCAGGAAGCCAATAGAGAAAAGAACAAGGATAAGAAGAGAGATCTCTTCACAAAAGCCACATTGTTATACACAACAGCTGATAAGATCATCATGTATGACCAGGTATGTGTTATATAGCTTTATACAACAACATCTATAAGTTTCTTTGATTTTATATACATATTTCTTTTATTACAGAATCATTTACTTGGACGAGCTTATTTCTGCCTGCTTGAGGGTGACAAGATGGAACAGGCTGATGCACAGTTTAATTTTGTATTGAATCAGTCACCCAATAATATACCTTCTCTGCTCGGCAAAGCCTGCATTGCTTTCAACAAGAAAGATTATAGAGGTGCTCTTGCGTTTTATAAGAAAGCCCTCAGGACTAATCCAAATTGCCCAGCTGCTGTTAGATTGGGAATGGGTCACTGTTTCATGAAATTGAACAATCAGGAAAAGGCACGATTAGCGTTTGAAAGAGCTTTGCAGCTGGATGGACAATGCGTTGGCGCGTTGGTGGGTCTTTCGGTTCTGAAATTAAATCAGCAACAGCCCGACAGCATAAGAACTGGTGTGCAAATGTTGTCAAAGGCATACACGATTGATTCGACAAATCCGATGGTATTGAATCATTTGGCAAATCATTTTTTCTTCAAAAAGGATTATAATAAAGTCCAGCATTTAGCTCTGCACGCTTTTCATAACACAGAAAACGAAGCCATGCGAGCGGAAAGTTGCTACCAATTAGCCAGGTCATTTCATGTTCAAGTAAGTTTATTAGTATGCTCTCGAAAATATCTTTACCGTTGTTACGAAATCGTAACTGTTAAACGAATATTCAAAAAGATAAGTAGTTGGACTTTGAATCACTAATTAAATGAAATATTTCAGGGTGATTATGACCAGGCATTTCAATATTATTATCAAGCGACACAATTTGCACCGCCTGTATTCGTATTACCACATTTTGGTTTAGGACAGATGTATGTTTATCGCGGTGATGCCGAAAATGTAAGTGCATTATCGATATATATTATCTACTAGGTATTTATTTTTTTGAGGATATATAAAGCATTAATATATTTTAATAATAGGCAGCACAGTGTTTCGAGAAAGTTTTGAAAGCACAACCAGGAAATTATGAGACTATGAAGATTCTTGGTTCGCTCTACGCTAATTCCAGTTCTCAGTCGAAACGCGACATTGCAAAAAATCATTTGCGGAAAGTAACGGAACAATTTCCCGACGACGTGGAAGCCTGGATTGAACTGGCGCAGATATTAGAGCAAAGTGATCTAAATGCAGCCTTAAATGCTTACGGTACTGCAACGAGGATCCTAAAGGAAAAAGTTCATGCGGATATTCCGCCGGAAATTCTGAATAACGTAGGAGCTTTACATTACAGGTATATATTTTCATTTTTATTGTCCTGTTAATAAAGTTGCTAATGCAAATGCTAAGTTACAAATGCTTACACTTTATCCTTTGTTCCTTTCAGACTTGGTAATTTGGAAGAAGCCAGAAAAAATTTGGAGGAGTCTTTGGCGCGTTCGAAAGCAGATGCTTTGCACGATTCAGTGTATTATAACTCTATATCAGTTACAACTACGTATAATTTAGCACGATTGAACGAGGCGTTGTGCATATTTGACAGAGCAGAAAAATTGTACAAAGACATTTTGAAGGAGCATCCGAATTACGTGGACTGTTACTTGAGACTCGGCTGCATGGCTAGAGATAAGGGACAAATTTATGAGGCATCTGATTGGTTTAAAGATGCTCTAAGAATTAATAATGAGCATCCGGATGCGTGGTCATTGCTGGGCAATTTGCATTTGGCCAAAATGGAATGGGGTCCTGGTCAAAAGAAATTTGAAAGGATCCTTAAAAACCCATCAACGAGTACGGATGCTTATTCTCTGATTGCTTTAGGCAATATTTGGCTGCAGACATTGCATCAAAGTGGAAAAGACAAGGAAAGAGAGAAGAGACATCAGGATCGAGCATTAGCTATGTATAAGCAGGTAATATAGTAATGTATAGTAAGTAGATAATATAGTATAACAGTATAGTATAAAATAGAATGTAACATGTTTTCTGAGTTAAAATATTAGTATATGTAGTTAATACAAAATATAAATTATAATACTAGGTTCTGAGAAACGATCCGAAGAATATTTGGGCTGCAAACGGTATCGGTGCGGTGCTCGCGCACAAAGGCTGCGTGAACGAGGCCCGAGATATATTTGCTCAAGTGCGCGAGGCGACAGCGGAATTTTGCGATGTCTGGTTGAACATTGCGCACATTTACGTGGAGCAAAAACAATTCGTTAGCGCAATTCAAATGGTAAGTAATAATAATTCATATGAAAATCATCGTTTTTAAGGATACTCTTTTTAACGAACACATTTTACGTTACAGTATGAAAATTGCTTGCGCAAGTTCTATAGATATCATCACGTTGAGGTTCTGCAATATCTTGGGAGAGCTTACTTTAAAGCTGGCAAGCTAAAAGAAGCGAAGCTGACGTTATTGAAAGTAATTAGTCATATAAATTTTTTTAGGTTATTTAATATTTTTCCAAATTTTATAATATAAACGACTTATATTTACATATATTTTTAGGCGCGCCGAGTAGCCCCACAAGATACAGTTTTATTGTACAACATTGCTCTTGTACTTCAACGATTAGCCACACAAATTCTCAAAGACGAGAAGTCGACTTTGACCACCGTACTTCAAGCAGTTCATGAATTGGGTCTTTCGCACAAATATTTCCAATATTTGTCGACACATGGCGACAGGATGGAGCAACTAGCCGATGCTGAAGCTAGAAGATGCCAAGATTTGTTGTCGCAAGCGCAATATCACGTGGCTAGAGCTAGGCGATTGGACGAGGAAGAAAAGATGCTGAGACGCAAGCAAGAAGAAGAAAGGTATGTTGCACTTCTGATATAATATTTTTTAAATATCTATTTAAATTTTGTGAAGTAAACGTCTTATGGTCAAATCTCTCTTCAAACTCACAGGCAAGCCTTTAAAATGCGTCAGACGGAAGAGCAACGCAAGCTGGAGGAGATGCGCCGTCAGAAAGAAGAGGAGATGCTACAGAAACGACAAGAGTATGTGGAGAAAACAAAAAATGCATTGGTGTTCGGGGAGATGCCGTCGGAGAAACCAGGAAGGAAAGGCAAAAGAGTTCGATCTGATCAGTATATCAGTGATAGCGGAGGATCCGGTCCAGACGAAGGCAGAGATGAAGCGCCGAGAGAAAAAAAACGCAGGAGGAAAGCGAGTGGTGAAACTAAAGAAAGAAAGAGCAAGGGTAAACGCCGGCGCAGAAAGGAAGTCGGAAGTGGCGAAAGCGGTAAGAAAATTTACTTTTATTATTGTTCTGAGATTTTCACTTTAATTTTTATTGATTGTGTGTGTGTGTGTGTGTGTGTGTGTGTGTGTGTGTGTGTGTGTGTGACATAAATTTAAATTTATATATAAATTATAATTTATTGTGTAAGTATATAATACAAATATAAGATTCAGTGATAAATTTGAATGCATGATTCTACACATATTCACGGTTCTATGTATTTATATATCAGTGAGGAATAGAATATGGGCGGAAAGACCCGGCGCAGTCGTTGAGCAGCAATAAAACTATTGCGCGAAATAACTGATTTTGTATATTATATTGATACAATTCACTTACGTATATGATCTGTTCGAATTAATAAACATGTATAATTAGTTGAAACTGATTGCCAATTTGGTTGGATCAGTTGTGCACAGCTGATCAGCTGTATGCTGAACGCTTTAATGTTTGTGTTCCTAATTTTGATTTTACAAACTTATTAATCTCGAATATTGTAATGTTTAGACTTTATAAATATCTATTTTACAGGATCAGAAAGCGATCGTCCGAAGCGAAAGCGTGGTAGAAAGACAGGGACTAAGAAGGAGAAGTCACGGAAAGGTACAACCGACACTCTCAAAGGTAAAATGCCGTTATCGAAGGAAACTATCTCTACTAGTGAGTCGGATAGTGATACTGGTGGTCTTAAAATTGCCAGCGGGTAAGCATATTTGACAATGATATATTATCTTAATACTATAATTATCTTCTCAGTTTTATAGTTTCCAATACATCTGACTTATTTTCTCTCTATTAATTATCGTACTTATATTTTACGTTTCTAGAGATTCTAGAGTTCTAGAGAGATGTAAGAAATATACATTATAGAAAAACTTTGTTGAATATAAGATTGACAAGATCTAAATTATTTGACACACATAATATTAAGATTTATGATTAAAATTTATAATTTTTACCAGTGGCGAAAGCGGCAATGAGAATCAACCGCGCAGCAGCAGACGAATCGCGTCAGATTCAGAAGGCTCTCGTGCTTCACGTTCACGATCTCGTTCGAGATCGAAATCTGGAAGTCGCTCAAGAAGCAGTTCACGCTCGCGATCGCGATCACGATCTCGCTCCAGATCTCACTCTGCATCTGGATCTAGATCTGTGTCGAGGTCCAGAAGTCGCTCTGTCTCCGGGTCAAGATCGGGATCTGCTAAAAGTAGATCACGATCGAGGTCGGGCTCGCCAAAAAGCGGCTCACGGTCAAGGTCCAACAGCGGTTCGAGGAAGAGCGGATCGAAGGCAAGATCAAGATCAAGGTCGAGCTCGAGAAAAAGCGGCTCTAGGTCGAGGTCGCCGAGCGGTTCGAGGAAAGCCGTCTCTAGGTCGAGATCACCGAGCGGTTCAAGGAAAGGCGTGTCGCGATCGAGGTCAAGATCAAAGTCAAGATCAAGATCTAAATCTAGATCTAGAAGCGACTCGCGCTCAGGTTCGGAGGCACGCCAGTCACGAAGCAAAAGCCGATCACGATCAAAGTCAAAGTCCGTTTCGAGATCTAAATCAAGATCTAAAAGCCCCAGTAGATCACGATCGCGCTCTAGGTCCAAGAGTGGCTCTAGAAGCAGAAGTCCCAGCGGATCGGCACGGTAAACTATCTTTACTTATCGCTACTAAGGCTTATATAATTTATTTTTCGCAGTCTTATTTTTAGGAGAGACCACAAATAACAAGCTATTTTTCTTTGTAGTTCTGCATCACCGGTGTCTAGGAAATCAGTGTCAGGCAGCGGTGATAGCGACAGTGAATAAATTGGGCATTCTTGCAATTATGATTACTACAGTAACAAAACATAAACATATTTGTTATCATAACTATAAGAATAATAAAGTAAGAGCACATTGCTAATGAATTTTCCCATTCCTATAAAAATAAAAAAAAAAATATATATATATATATATATATATATATATATATATATATATATATATATATATATATCACAATATATTTTAACGTTGTTTATAATTATTTATAATAACTATATATAGTATTTTACATATCTAATGCGCAAGCGGTTCCCGGGACGCCCTCGCAATGGCCGCAAGGGGCCCGGCAGAGGTTTTAGTGGGTAGGCCCCCCCCCGGGTTAGTTCCGGGGTGGGGAGAGTCCCACACTACCCCTGGGAAAGTCCCGTCTTTCCCGGGAGTGTGCGTAAAGCATTTCCTCTGCCTAAACAAAAAAAAAAGTAGTTTACATATCTGCTCAATCGATTGCAGGTGTTATTTTATCGATACATTTTTTCTGCGTATTTTGTAAAATTGCTTAAAATGTGTATTTTCTCGTTCTGGCATTACAAATCAAGCGGCGAGGAGCCAGGAGTCCTAACGATTTCCGTCCCGCTCGACTCTAAGTTACTGACCTATATCCATACGACGAACCGTTTATCTTGATCCATCCGTGTCTGTATCGATCTCTTTCCGCATTTTCTTGATAATTCATCGTCTCTTGCTGGCAAGCTCGTCAATATAGCCAAGTATACTGAGGAGAAACCGTCCTAAAGAGAATACAGCAATTTCACGTATAACCGTGTTTAATTATAAATACGAGCAAATGTGCGAATATGTGAAATCTCGTTAAATATCGTACAGTCACATCTACGAGATAATGAGTCTAGATAGCGGATAATTCCCCCGCAGTGATATTTTGATCGTTTTCCACTAACATGCTAATGTTTTTATGTAACGTGGTGTTCGCACGCAAAAGCGGTCACGATGCTTTTGTGCAGCAAACAGTTGTTTTATGCGAGGACACACATCAGTCACGCAGTAATTTTATTACGTACGTTACACGAATATAGTTTTTGTAGAAAATGGATTAACCTCGCTTTCGGCGTGTCGTCAGCGCTCGCGCGTAAAATTATGTTTAATTGTAATCGTGTTTTCAGTTATGTCCTTTCTCTTCCTCTCTCTCTCCCTCCCTCCCTCTCTCTCCCTCTTCCTTCTTCCTTTTTTATTTTCGTTGTCTCTATGCGCATTTCATCATCTTGGCGCACTCTAATTAGTACGTGGATAAAGTCGTGCCATGCTGCACGGTGGTCGATTGTTGAGACTCCAGTTCCGTTGTTCTGCGATTTTCTCATGACCTCTCGTGACTCTTCCTATCCATCGTGTCATTCCTGTTATCGTCGGCGTTTAACTCTAACGTGCTCGCTCGAAGTTTATCATACAGCTGGCAGCCTAGTTCTATCGCGTCTATAAAGTCTGATAACTTCCTCCTGTCAGATGCACGGTATTATATGCTTCTCCTGACATACTCCGCGCGTCCGTACTTATCTTTTCTAAGCTAGCGTAAATAAGACCTGCTGATTAACTTATTATTTATTATGTTATCACTCCTCGTTATCGATTGCCTTCGACAGAACAAAGCGAGCTCAATAAACGACTTTAAAAGACGTTCGGTCGAAACACGACGTTAATTGTTCGCTCATTATTCTCATTCATAGAAGATATCGCACATATTTACAGACGTGTGTGTGTGTATACACACACACACACACACACACACACACACACACACACACACACACACACACACACACACACACACACACACACACACACACACACACACACACACACACACACACACACACACACACACACACACACACACACACACACACACACACACACACGTATCGCTTGCTTTACAAATATTTTTCCAAACGACTCTTAAACATTGATATATATTGAGCATCAATTACTTCTTTGTTTTTCCATATTTATATTTCCATATTTGTCGTTACTGTCATGAAATTTCTTTCGGAGGACCACTCTATTCGAGTTTTACTCGACAGGAGTGGTCATTCCATCTGACGCCGGGATCTTTTATTTCTGCATGAAATTTCCGGATAGGTGCGTTCCATCGCGAACACTTTAATCCCAATGGTATATAACACTCGATAAATCCGGTGCGGCGTAGCACCAGCAAGATTTCACTCCATACATACGTAATAATGTTATCAGCTACAGTACACGGAAGAGCGAATTCTCGAAGCCGCATTTCCCACGAGTAATTTTCGCCTGGCCTTTTATCGACGATGGGTCATCACGTACGCATTGTTTTTAGTTCATCGCTCGAGTTTGACAATATTTCGATCGTTAGTATCAAATGTTATTAACATTAAATTATATCATTATTTTCACACATACTGTAATCGTGTAACACAAAATTTTAAATATTGTAAAAAATACACTACTTGGAATTAATGATGAAAAATGACTGTGTTTACTCTATACGTAACTCAAGTATTTCTCGCAAATTTCCGTTCCCTCTAAACAATATGCGAGATACCACGAAAGTTCTGCGAAATTCGGTTTTTTGAAAGGATATATCGTACATCAAAATCTCCTTTCCTTATCACTACTACCGCTCAAGTTTATGAGGACAATCTTTGTTAAAACGTATATCCAGGGGGGAAACTTGAGCTTGATATACAAGGAGATCCAGAGGATGGCGAAGAGGATGAAGATATTAAGAAAGAGGGTGCGAGACTCAGTTCTCTGTGCTACGAGTATGCCGAGAGCTCGGAAATGTTTGCCACTTCGATCCATCAGCGCGCAGTGTGGATTTATTTTCTGCTTGAATTCGCTCCCTCTTTCAACCGTTTGCCAACATGGCTGATTTCGTCCAGCCGTTTCAGCGTTTGTCGTCTCCCAACCATTTTTTACGATCCTCTGTAGCACTTTTAATTAAATTAATTCGTCGTTTGTGAAAAAGGCTTGTGAGACAGAGTCACTTCTAATAGTTATCGTTCATGGACGACGTTAGTTTTCATTAAACGTTTAATTAAGAAGATTAACTTTTTAATTGATCGATTTATTATTCATCAGAAAATGTTGAGTTTGAATTGGTTTAGTTTTTTAATTAGTTTTTCAACTGATTGATTAAATCACAAGCAGTGGAAGTCCTAGAAAAGTTTAAAAGCTTTTTGAGAATAAGAGAAGTACATATAAATTTTTTCTCTCTTCCGGCATGCCTTTTCCTACTCTCTTTTGGCGGCACAGAGAATAAATAAATTGATGTAGAAGAGACTATTGAGCGTTTTAACGATGTTTTCAACTTTAACGATCTTTGTTTCTTGCGATAATTATATAGGATTCCACGAAACCAATAATTGAAATAGAAGAACTTTGCGCCTCATTAGACCGGAGTTTAATTAGTTTTACAACTTAGTAATATAAAATTATGCATAATCACAGATACGTCAAAGCTAATACGTTGTTATTTGTACGTTTAGTCAGTAAAGCTGTTTCAGAATTTTATTGTAACTATTGATTTTTGGCCTTTATTTTCTCTCCGCAACAACATTTCAGTTTATAACACATCACCTAATACTTTAATAACATAGACAATTCAATATTGCGCTTTTAAATATTCACTTTCTCGAAATTATTCTCAAATATTTTAAAATTTTTAAATTTATATATCTCTGAACACAACACACACACACAACACACACATACATGCGTCCTCTCTTCTCTCATGTGCGTTAAAACAGAAAACCAAGGTAAGCATTTTAATTATCATTTTCTAATTTTATTGTTGAAATATTCTACTATTTGCTATTATATAATGCAAAAAAATTTTTAATTAAAGTAATATAGAAATATATATGTGTGGACACATATATGTGAGCCAGGTGCTTTCCATACAGCACAGAACGTTGAAAAAACCTTGACAAGACATTGCAACATTGAAAATAGAAGTGTAGATGTTTTTTCTACATAGAATTTATGTTGATTTTTCAAAATAAATTATAAGATTACTTGAAATTAATAATGAAAAATGACTGAGTTTACTCTATATGTAACTCAAGTATTTCCCGCAGATTTCCGTTCCCTCTAAACAATATGCGAAATACCATGAAAATTCTGCGAAAATCAGATTCGGTTTTTTGAAAGAATATATCGTACATCAAAATCTCCATTTCTTATCGTTACGACAGCTCAAGTTTATGAGGACAACCTTTGTTAAAATATATACACATAACATATATCCAGGGGGGAAACTTGAGCTTGATATACAAGGAGATCCAGAGGGTGGCGAAGAGGATGAAGATATTAAGAAAGAGGGTGCAAGAGCTAGTTCTCTGTGCTACGAGAGCTCGGAAATGTTTGCTACTTCGATCCATCAGCGTGCCATGTGAATTTCTTTTCTGATTACAAGATAGATTACAAGATAGATTGCAAGATATTACTGCAATGTTGAATATATATTGAACAAAAATTTACAATTTTTAATACAATTTTTTGCAACAACATTTGAGAAGCATTGAAAATTATATTATTGATAATATTAAGGAAAAATTTGTTATTATATAATAATAATAAAATAAATTAAAAAAAGAAATGCAACAAAATTACGATAATATCGCCATAAGTTATTGTAAAAATCAAGCTCAGTATACTGAGCTTATACTTTTTTTGCTGTGTAATAAGTATAGAATATAATATATAATAGATCCAAAGATTTGACATAACCTCAAAATGAGATAGTTGAACATATTTTTGCAACTTATGGTTATATAACTATGCTCGAGTTGCAATACTTATTAAGAAAATAATACTGCTATTGAATAAATAAAGAATGTAATATGATTATTCTAATGAGTAATATAACCTCAAAATAACATAACTAGACACATTTTTATTAACTTATTGTGTAAAATAACATAACCTTAATTTGTTTTGTAATATATATTATTCTGAACTTTTCATTCAACAGCAGTATTATTTTGAAAGAAATATTGCAACTCGATTATATTCTATACTTATTACACAGCAAAAAAAGAAATGCAACTAAATTATGATAATATCGCCATAAGTTACTGTAAAATTCAAGTTCAATATACTGAGCTTGATTTTTACAGTAACTTATGTCGATATTATCGTAATTTAGTTGCATTTCTTTTTTTGCTGTGTAATAAGTAAGAATATAATATATAATAGATCCAAAGGTTTGATATAACCTCAAAATGAGATGGTTGAACACATTTTTGCAACTTATGGTTATATAACTATGCTCGAGTTGCAATACTTATTAAGAAAATAATAATGTTATTGAATAAGTAAAAAAATGTAATATAACGATTCTAATGAATAATATAACCTCAAAATAACATAACTAGATACATTTTTATTAACTTATTGTGTAAAATAACATAATCTTAATTTGTTTTGTAATATATATTATTCTGAACTTTTCATTCAACAACAGTATTATTTTCAAAGAAATATTGCAACTCGAGCATGATTATATAACCGTAAGTTACAAAAATGTGTTCAACTATACCATTTTGAGGTTATGTCAAATCTATTGATTTATTATATATTATATTCTATACTTATTATACAACAAAAAAAAATGCAACTAAGATAATATCGCCATAAGTAAAAAATTAAGTCTAAGTTATAGTGTTTAGAGGTTATGTTACATCTTAGAACTATAATATTTTGCTGCTGTTACTATTTTGCAGTAGTGTAAGCCTCAGAATCAAGAAGAGCGTGAAAAAATAATCGGATATGTGACAAAAACAAATAAAAACTCAAAATTTTATAAAAAAACCTGAAATTTCTACCATTTTGGATTTTTTTGTTTATCGTGGTACATTGCAATTTAATTTAATTTAAATCAAATTTTAATACTATAGTTCATTCAAATGCAAGTGGGTGATAAATAATTTGAAAAAAGCGATAAAAACAAAATTTTCTTATAAAAGCCCCCATATTGGATGCGCCATAATGAATTTTTTGATCTGCATAGCACCATATTTTAGCTAAAGGCATTATGCCAGATCCAGACAACTAATACGATCCTATGGTAGAATCATGCCAAAAAGTGACAAACAAAGGATATTCTATTTTTTTTCAATTTTCAACCGCTATATTGCAAAAATGGACTTCAGATTCGGAAAGGGCATGTCTTACATCTATTGAATATTGAGTGCCGGAAAGATCTATAAACGTTTTCTATCAAAATTATTATAATTAAGAAAAAACAAAATTTAGGTCATTTTCGGGAGAAACGGGTGATTAATGTGTGATACGCTATTTTAAGAACTGTTTCAAAATTTATAATAATATTAGAACAATTTTAATTTTTTTATATCACATTGAAAGATTTATTTTGCCACCTTTTATAAAATTTATAATATTTCAATATCGAGAATATGTAGAACATTTTCCAAAGAGAAATTTAACACATAATTTGTAAAAAATATATTGTATATCTAAAAATATAAAATCATATAAATATCTCTTGTAGAATATGATATTTACAATTTTTAAATGAATAATAAAGCAAGTTTTCCGTGTTTGTTAAGTTTTTCTAGAGCGTTTTATCTATTTTTTTAATGATAGAATAAAAAAATTTCTGATTTATCATTGAGTAATATTAGTTGATGCAGATAGGTTTAACTCACACATATATATATATATATATATATATATATATATATATATATATATATATATATACATATGTATATACATATGTATATACATATGTATATGTATATATATATATATATATATATATATATATATATATATATATATATAT
>NW_022639482.1:1209021-1242748 GCF_010583005.1 Odontomachus brunneus
TATATATATATATTGTGTGTGTTTAGTCTTACCACGACTTTGATATTTTTTTATTGAAAAATATGAAATATATATACAAGGCGTAAAGATTTTGATATAACGTTTACCACGCGGGTGCGTCTCTCAATTTCTCATTCAGGTAAGTGGTGGCTTATAGCGGAGATTTTGGAACTAATTTGCAACGACGCCCACAGAAATAACGAGTTTAAATATCTCTTGGACTCCTTACTTGCTCACTTAGGCCGGTTCTATAATAAATTAGATGTTAGAACGCAGTCGATGGTCTAATGAGGAGAACTTGTTAAAGGAAAATAAACTCTCTCATCGACTGCGTTTCGACAAACAGCATATTGTAAAACTGGCCTTAGCGTTTGGTTGGCAAAATTTGTCTTATGCATGAGTTGGCAACACTAGTGCCGAAAATAGATCGCGACGCGGCAGGTATAACGCATTCCATAAATCGTTGTTTCCGCGATTTCGGCTCGTTGAATGCGAATCTCGTGCCCGAATCATTACTGGGAAAATAAGTTTTACGCGTTTGTCATGACAAGATATCGTCAAGTAAGTGTCTGGAGTGAGTGTGCCACTAAACGTACAGTTAGAAGCTCTGAGAAAAGTTTCACGCCTCTTTATCGTACCCGTATTATTTTCACAAACGAATATTTGGAGTGTCACAACGAAACAGCCGAAGCTAACCTATTAATTCTGTAACTTTTACCGACAGTGTCGTTATGTTATCGTTGCGTAAGTTTTATATCATGCATTATATACCAACGTAACAAAAACATAACGACACTGGCTATGTTCGATATCCATTGTCGGTATTGAAAATCTGTAGTTCATGTTACTATAGATTTCAATACTGGCAGTGAATATCCGAATGCAGCTACTGTCGTTAAAAGTTAGAGGTTTTCTATAATAGGACATAATAGGTTTTCTATAATTAGTCATAAATCGTAAGCAAATTGACCAACCACAGTCGATTATTTCAAGAATAATCAACTGTAATTGGTTAATTTGTTTGCGGTTTATAATTAACGGCTTATTATAGAAAGCCATTACAGAAACAGTAAGCAGGGTGCTCAGTGTTAGTACCAGGATGAATATCAGTGTCAATATTAAAATGTCAATCAGGCAGTGGCAATGTCAATGTAAGATTAATATCAGGATTGAAATCCCAAGTGAATATTCAAAGTGCCACGACAGAGCAACCATAAGCTAGGATGTTCAATGATGAAATCAGGACGAAGGACGCAGAAGAAGATAGGATAGTAATTTACATAGTGTTAAATTAAATTGCGTATACTTACGGTTTCCTCAATTTTTAATTGCTTTTATAACTTTCATAATTAATAGCTTAGTCACGCGTATAGCAACATTATTAAGCGGATTGCATAGCAGTAAGTCACGTTGATACTAGATTCGATCCTTGCCGGTGGTTCCATCAGTTTTTCGATATATTATAACTTTCGTAATCAATATCTTGTTGATATCTGGACATGAGCGCTCGTACATTTAAATCCTGACACACTGTATATTTTAATTCGTTTTGCTGCTTTTGCTAACACATAAGAATCATTGAGTTTTTGTGTGTTGTTTAATTTCTTCTTAATACTTTCTGTTTAATTTTTTTGTTTCGCATAATTATACGCATTAATTTGGCGTAAGGTAGCACTCTCATTTTCGTGCAACAAAACGTGAATTTTTGTTAAAGTGCTCGAGCGCTAAAATCGAAGATGCATCATTAATGTTAGCACATAATTTGCATTTAATTATAGTACGAATTTTATGTCAATTTTTTTGTGTTGGGGCCGCAAGCTTTTAACGGAGAACTTAATTAAATCACTTTAATAGTTTGTTTGTTTCTGAATTGCGGATCTCGAGCTACCTTTCGGCATGGTAAAAGTCACAAACGTTATTGCAGACGTTATTGCAAACGTCGGCACTCGAGGTTTGAGCGCTGCCGTTTGAATCGCGTCAATGAATCTTCAAATTAATTAATCGTGTTTGCTCGCCGTTTATATGATACTTGTCCTACATTAGGCTTTCATTACGTTGAGGGTTACGAGCCATTATCATGCCGTCGTTATACAACGTTGTTATCGAATATTATTACTTTCATTGATTTAGAAAATAACAGAAAATTCTCAATATAATTAGTAGTAGTAAAATTGATTTTGTAATTTACTGTGCAATGTGGCGTTGATAAATGAATGAATAATGTGCTCTTGATATATATCATTTTAATTCAATTTCGCACATCAAATACTGGTATCTCTCACTAATGCAAAGTACTTTAGAATTATAAGACTTAATTGATTAATAGAATTCGCAAAAATAAACGACAAAACGTGAATAATTATGGATTTAATTTGCCAACTCGTGTCTATTGGAAAATCTTTTATTTATTCTCGCGAATTCTATCTGAGTGAATCTCACTTGTAATAATGAAACATTTTATATGTTAATATAAAATTGATATAAAACTGATATTTTATCACTGTTTTTATCCTACGAACGATCGACGCGAAGCCGAGAGTAAAGCTACAGTTTGGCGAAGTTGTAAAGCTATATATCAAGAGGTGGTACCGACGACATTTACGCGTTTAGTAAACATCACGGAGTTACGACTTTGGAAGTACCTGTACAAGGTGCTGGCACGCGTCTTCGCCTCGTAAATTTTATTACCAAATGCGTAAAGCACGAAAATGTTCTGAAATCATTTCCGCCAGCCAATGAGCTTTATGACCCTCGGTATAAATTCATGGTCCTAGCGTCGGACCGGAAGCAAATCACGATCGGTTTATCTTCATTTCGTTGAAAGGCAACGAATTTTTTTGTCAAGATCATCTGCAGTATATATACTCGGAACGATAAGAGAATGTGCAGCTGTGACGACGTTGAAATAAAAATGTAAACGGAAATGACATAGTTCAAGACAATCGTAGAATTATCGTGTAAAGCATCGCAATATTGCCCAAGAAATTTTGGGTCTATGTTAAATCTTGAATTCTAATATTATTAACGTATTAGTATTAACATATTAGGAGCTAAGTTAACAAAGTGGATTTAATTCTAATAATACAATTTACCCCTACTTTGACCCTGATGATATCCGAAATTTTTCTTTATATCATAAAATATGAAAATAGGTGTTGAATGAAATAGTGAAATTGAAAGTAGGATCAAAATTTCGATTTGGGTAAGTTAAAAAGACTAAGATTAGAATCAAAAGAGATTAATGTAAGTTTCAAAATAAGTGTTAAATGGAATAGTAAGGCTGAACATAAGATCAAAATTTCGACTTGGATTGATGACTAGTGAAAGATCGGTTATGCAAGAAATTAAAATTTTCTAATGAAAGTCGTGTTTGTATCGTAGATTATTTTTATTAGTAATTTTGATGTGTCATAATAATAATGTGTCAACTGTTGAACGTTGATAGTCGGTATTTTAATTTTCGCCTCCGAATCTTCCGTTGTTGTTCCTTCATTAATATTCGCATAAATAAGTAATTTATTTTATGTATCTTAGAAGTAACAGTCCTAATTGATGAAGCAATTAAATCACGACCGATTATTCACCCGATCGTAAAGAGACAGTGTCTTCACGTTTCACGACGAGTGAGCGACGTCGTTAACTTAAAAAGACGTTCTCAAAATTCTGCAAACAGTTCCATTACATCGCGACGCAGGGAACAGGGGAAAGTTGATCCGAGGGTCCTGAGGGTAGCCACTGGTGTTTATCGGATAAGGTTTAAGGTTACCACACTCGTCCGGGACTTGGGAGTGGACGTTTTGCGACGCCTTTTATCCCTCTTCACATTTAGCTCATCGAAACAGCCCGGGCTTTTATCGTGACCCAATTCGACGTTCGTCTTATCGTTCGCCGACGGCCGAGACGGCTGACCATTCCGGGAACGCAATTCCGCTTTGTCGCACGAAACGAAAACGCAAACGTGGCGCAGGAAATGTCCTGAGAGGCTTTCAGCCTCGGTCGTCGTGACGCGGCGCGGAATTCCAGCCGAATTGGAGTGGATTCGCATTGTGCGAATTGCCACGACGATACTACGCGAGATTCGCAACGTCGCGTTTGAATCTACTCGGCGGTACCACCGTGAACGTTTGCGAAGTCGTACTAAGGGAGAGGTCACATGGCGATAGAATTCGAGTTCAGTCAACCCCAAAATACTTGTCCGTGATTACTGGAGTTGCTGGAGTTTGTTAGAATTTTAATTGGATTCTTAATTACAAAGATGTATGTAACGTGGAAAATCGATTAGAGAATTTCCTTTCATCAATCACATTATTTCAATTGTGAGATATGTATTGTTTCATTTGTATCGTTATATATGTATTGTCTATGAATAAATGCTATATATATATGTGTGTGTGTGTAACAATAGTGGATGCCGCGTACGACGAGAGACCACGAGATAAAAGGCATGGCTTTCAAATACTGAACTAGATAAGAATGATGCTAATTATTGCGCCGCTTTTGTTTCTTGAAGTCGTGATTGCGGACGCGACGATTTATTCGTCGCAGCTGCATTCGAATGAAATCCGACGAGATAGCGTGTTGTGGAGACATTTTCTGATAACTGCAGTTTTCTAAGCGCCATCTCCTCCGCAATCTCTCGTTCTGGATGAGACGCGTCCTTGGATCCGGGATGCAGAAGGGTCGTTATCAATTTCTTAAACGGCATACATATTCATGCGTGAGTATCATATGCAAAACAAGACGGAAGCTTCGCCAAATATTTGCGCGTCGCCGCTGACATTTTCCGCAAGAATTGTGCGGGCGGATCTGCAATTCTGAGATCTTAATCACGATGGATCTGTCGGTTTAAGTGATTTACAGCTATTGAATTACGGATCACGTTCATTCTTTGGGATGTTAAATACTTAAAAAACAAGGGCTTCACACCTAAAGTGTCAACTCGCGAACATTCCAATCTCGAAATAAAGTCCAATTTCGGGTATCTCGGGAGAACCGTGCTGATAAAAAGGAATTTTTTACTCGTACACTGCGGTGCACGTGGAAAGATCGCTGATTGGAAATCTAAATTTTTGTAAACGCTTACCTTATCTCAAGTCTCACCGACATAGGATTAACCTGATTTTTCACAGCGTAAAATCAGACACGGTGTAAAAGTAAGACTTCCGCTTCTACTAGACGTAATCTCGAGAAATCTTAAACAAGATTTCGTACAAAAGTTATCTAAACGGATAAGTAGCTATCGTCTTTGTTTATCTAGGATCTCCTTGAATTTCCGGATTTATCTTGAAATAACGCCGTTTTCTTCCCCCTTGCTGGACATCTTATAGTTGTACTCGGCCACTATCTTCTAACTTTTTCTCATTTGAATTATCGCCTACTCTTTTCTCCGCGCACGCAAAGAACTTATTTGTTTCAATCTGCTTTAATGGGCACTTGATTACTACTAATATTTATCTTGCAAGAACAACCAGTAGCGAATTGTTGAATTAACATCAGCATTTAATTTAACATCGTTACATTGTTACTCAATCGTAATTCTTTAGCGAGAATTGAGAGAATCTACAAATGGAATTCCTTCGTTTGGAAAATTTGAGGGAATTAAAGCTTTTCGGCGGTATTGTCGATTAAAAGTTTTCGCTCACTCCAAAGTTACACTGTTCTGCAATTTTGTTCAACGCCCTGGCAGCCGCAAGTTCGGAATAATCCCCGCATTAACATATTTTTCGACGACCCGCTCGCTACTTTACGCGATTACGAAGTTAGTTATTGACGACTCAGGAAAACTTCTTTTGATAGCGAATCTCGTCGATTTCATCCAGATAGATTTTTTAGGATTATCACTATGTGGGACAACTAATGAAGGAACTTTACAATTCTTTTTATTACATTTATTAAGTTAATGTATAGAAGAGACATTGAATTAATTATTAAATTTATATATCATACGTTAATGTAAATTTCTTGTTGTAGTGATGTAGCAACAAATTTACTAAAACTTAGTGAAATTCTCATATTACATTTGACACGATTGACACATATTGTTTTGGGTAAATTTTGATAGGTTTTTTTGCAGGTATTTTTATTTTGCCATTTTTTATGTGATAAATATGAATGCAACCTGATCAATCGTAAGAAACACAACGTTGTTGAATTTTGTGATATACTTTTAATATACTTAAAGTTGCTATAAAGTTTACGTATATATATATCAGTCTATCAGGATAATTATTCATTTAATTCAGCGAATGTGTATTAGCATGAGCGCAAAATGGACTTTGAAAATTTAAGACTTGTAAAACACCGACACGGAAAACATTTTTTCCGCGTCATTTCTTACACGGAATTATAAAGTACAATTAACCGAACGTTATGATGTGATAACGTTGAAAATGCTCATCCGACGTAATAGGAAGTAAAGTGATCGTTATAGTTTCACCATCATACTAAATGCCTACTTTTTTTTAGCAAAATATCTTGTTACGTGATATTATATATGCGTAATTTCCGCGCATGTAATTTTTCTCAGAGACGAGGCGCGGCGCTTAACGGCCGTTCGAGAAACATTTTTCTTCATTCTGTCCGTACGTAGGTAGCGAATCACAGTCCTCCGGTTGTAGAGTGAAATAAATTGAGTTGGCAGATAGATATTATACTTTGCCACGTGTCAATTTTGATTATAGGCGTAATTACTGTCAGGTTAATATTCAGGTCGCATACAGAAGTGCACGTGCCGACACAGAACGAGGAATCTGAGATAATAAGGTAACAGAATAGATCGACGTATTAACATGTAGAATAATAAAAGCGCGGTAAGAAGAACAGTCAAATAATTATGCGCGTAAATTAGTCGCATCGATGGTAAGATACGAGTGACGAATATATGCTTCACGTTCAGAAATTCCAGTAGCTAAGATTAGACTCTATTCTCATCGACATTTTACGTGCCATTTACGTTTATGGCTGGTAACGATTAATGCGCCAAATAAATATGCGTCAATCAAAAAGTCGTTTCAGCATGATCGATTTGTCGAGGGCCGAGTTTAATCGGCTCGACGCCAACTGAAATAAGTTATATTTTCGCCGAGCACGGAAATGTTAGGCGACCGCAATCCGTTCTCGGCGCCGGATTACGCGATAAAAAAATTGAAAATAATCCCGTACAGGCGGAATCCATTTCCCACTCGGCGATTTTCCACTGGCGGCTAGCCGTTGCGGTTGCAGGTGTGAATAAAAGAGGCACGCTTTGCCAGCGGAGCGGACGTATTTTTTTCGAGACGAGATCCCATCGACTATTTCATTTTTATCGAACAAGTTTGCGTTCCCGCGTCGCATGAATATATGTATATTATCGGGCATGTGTAACGGTTGTTAGCCTCAAAAAATATTCAACTCGAACCCAACGTTATCGCCTGTAACACAATTTCCATGACTGAAAAAAGATATATGCGCATTTCATATTTTTCATGATAATTTTACATAAGAAAGAAAAATGTTGAAACACGGAATATTCTTATTTAATACATTAAAGCAGATGAAAACACAGATAATGCCAACCCCGATAGATTGATGTGCGTAAACTTCGCAGTAACTTTAAGTACATTAAATCACGATATTCCGTAATGCTAAGTCCTTTATTGATTGATTAGATTACAATCATATTGATCACATAGAATGACAAAATAGAAACACGAAAGAAATACAAAAAGAATTATAAAAATTTATTCAAAACAATATGTCATGTTAAATATAATATGGAAAGCTGAGTGTAACTTTTAATAAATTTGCTTTTACATCAATATAACAGAAAATTTATATTATTGTGTGACGTGAAATTTAATAATTCAACACTGTATATTTACATCATAAATGTGATTAAAAGAATTTTAAAGTTTCCATTATCGACTTGTCACATCGTGATAATCATGAAAGGATATTCTCTAAATTTCTTGGGATAAGAAGTGACAGTACTTTCATTCGAGGTGATAATATTCATTCGAGTGAAAATATGGTCACTTATAAAAGTGAATGTTTCATTCAAGATTAGAGTAGATTTTGACTGATCCGTATGAGCGGATCATGAGCTTTCAATCAATTTGAGTGACTATGTCTTTGTGACGGTAAAATAATCAGGAAGTTAACAGATTTACTTTCAAATAAAAATATTCACACTTCTATAAAATATACTAGTTCTCAAAGGATGCTTACGATAATTCGAGTTTGATTTAGTAGGAGTTAGTTTTACTAAGGCGGTAAGATATGATAGGCACAAACATCTAGTATCTTCATTATTCATGACAACTTAATGCTGTCCGATAAATCGAGTAGAGTTGAATAGAGTAGAGTTAGGGTAGCGTAGCGAATAGTATAAGTATTAACAATATCAGGTGATATAGTTTCGTAAAATATGTAACAATAATATTACAAAACAATGAGTTATTACATTATAGAAAAATTAGAAGCTAATAGAAGTCTTTTAGAAGAAAAATTTTCAACATATGTTAGACAATTAGCAACACAATCTAAACAGAATATTTTGGTTAATAATAGATTAGAATAATATACTCTCTACTTTTGGATATTTTACAAATATATATTTTTTCATAATTTAATTTAGTGTTTCTAATTTTTCTATAATGTAATAACTCATTGTTTTGTAATATTATTGTTACATATTTTACAAAACTATATTATCTGATTTTGTTAATTCTTATACATATATTCGCTATTTGCTACGCTCCCCTAACTCTACTCTACTCTACTCTACTCGATTTATCGGACAGCATTGAATTGTCATGAATAATGAAGATATTAGATGATTGTGCCTATCATATCTTTCGGCCCTAGTGAAACTAACTCGTACTAAGTCGAACTCGAATGATCGTAAACACCCAAATACAAATAAATAGCATATAAATTACAAATAAATAGCAAATAAATAGTATACAAATAAATTAGCATATTATTAGGCAAGTAAGAACAAAACATTGATATTGGAGCAAATATATTTTTATTAAATTTGGGAGCAGAATAATGTCAAACCGACCCTGAATCCCAATTTTTAATATTAGTATTAATTATCTCTCTCCTTCTAATTACCATAAGATTGCACATTTTTTCCAAATTATAGTTGCGAAAGTATTCACTCAACGGTTCAGAAAGTGCAGAATTTACTCTATACGAGTAAAAAATCATTCGAATTCGAGTGACTCGGTGTCGCTCTACTATTCGAGTGAAATTTCATTTTAAGAAATTTGGAAAGTATCTATGTGGGATATTTCTGTTTTGGTAGAAATATTTCGCAAAACATCTTTCCCCTTTTATGTAAATTTACGTCAAAGAGTATGCACGGGTGATATGTGTGCATATATTTATCGTATTTCCTTACACTTCTTGTAGCAAAAGTATTACTGCAGACAATCGTTTGTATCAAGACATTTAGTATTTCACCAACAAATCTTCATTCATACAATAGAAAATGCTCTTTTAGACATGCGTTATATTCATATCTCACAATCGAATCTTCGACGAATCTCGATTTTTCATCAAGTCCGTCTGTAACATCAATCGCTCGAATCCATGTCGATCGTTTCAATAGCGAAAGAAATTCAACTGCTTCCGCGGATCTCCGTCGCAATAAAAAAGCGATCGAGTCCTCGTGAAATTTATGATCGCGAACAAGGTAAATCCTTCCCCTCGATCTTGTCCTCGCGTGCCATGAAAATGTATGAAACATCTCTATCTCTCAATCCTTCGTTTCTCGTCGCTATATCTCAACTCGCATAGCAATACCGTCACAAGCTCTCCTCGTACAAACCCGTCTCTCGTAATCCTTCGTATAATTGTTCTTGACTTTTCGTTTCTTCGTCAAGCATACTATAATTTTTGTGATTATTTAACTTGTTTCTCGCTTCAATTACAATTTTTGCGAGTCGTGAAGCAAATAACTCCCGTAATTTCTTCATCCGCGAAGGCGAACGCGTACAGATTTCGCGCGAGGAAAATTGCAGTGAAAAGATAATAGGACATTGCCGAGGCAACAGACTCGCGTGTAATGATTCCTCAAGGTGCCAGAGCGATGAAACTTGATATTTGTGCCTTTTCGTCGGACCCGCTCTTATCCTTTGCTCCTTGGCATTCAGCGCGGCGCCGCGCCAATCGCGACATCATCGTTGTTACGCGCGACGTGCAGTGAGAAACCCCGAAATGCCGTATTTCGAATTCAATTGGCGGACTGTCGGGAATCGAAGGGGCCCGCCGAAATTATTCCTGACAAAGGCCCGAGGGGCAGTTCTTGAATCGTGCGTCTCTCGACGTGAGATTCTTTTCGCCAGTTTCGCCGGTCCGGCCTATTCTGGCTCGGAGGAAAACGGAGGAAATATGCTTGGGCCACGAGGTCAAGGAAATTTCATGCGAACAAGCGCTTTTGACCTTTACGAGACGAGCCGGCAAGCAAGCAGGATAAAACGCCACCGTATGCCGAAGGAAAGCTATAACGTGGGGTCGGTAGATGCTGTACAATTGGATTGTGCTCGGTGAAAAGGTGAACCATGAATATTTCCTGCTGGATGATTATATATTTCGTTTCAAGATAGCACAAAATCAGTTTATTATTTATATTTATACGGGGCGGTAAGGACGACGATATATATATATATATATATGTGTGTGTGTATGTGTGTGTGTGTGTACATACATATATACATATACATATATACATACATACATACACACATACAATTGCGGAGAAAGCTCTCTCGCTTAAAAAAGAAATCAATCGAAACGCTCATAACATCGTTATCATCCTGTTGTCATCGTAACTCGCTTTCATTTTATTGTAAAAGTGTATATATGGTAAGTGCGTCCGAGCAAACGGTTAAATAAACAGAGGATCAATTTCTCCAACGTGGATCGCTTTTGCAATCATTCGATGAGCGCGCGAGAAGTTAATTCAATGCTCTAATGAATCCCCAAAGTTCATCGCGGTATCATTCGGTGTTGTAGCGCCTGCGGGCTGTAAACCCAACTAATCACTCGACACAAACGATCCTTTACACGCGAGGCGCCGCTCTGAAAGTTTCCGAATAATTGTTCAAGTAGAATTTGCGCGGTGAAACGCGCGAAACGAACGCACCCGCACAGTCAATTTGAGAAAAAGAGAGAGAGAAAGAGAGTTGGAGAGAGAGATTCGCTCGCCAGAGGGAAGTATCGGATAAAATCCACGTCGGTATCGCACGGACGTGTGAGCGTGGGAATATATTTTCTTACAAGTGCGGAATATCGAACAGATCGCGCGCGGATGTACGTAAGCTGCTCGTTATAAGAGAAACAACGACTATGCTTATTCGATACGGGTATGTCCACCGAGTGACACGGATTTGCCGAGTCATGATATTTCTTCTTACGTTCTATCACGTTACGTCACTGTGATCCGACTTTAACGTATCGTATATTGATAGTCTGTATGACGCAACATCGATTTTTCGGTACACATTTGTCCTGAAGGGGATTGGAGAACGTCTCTCAATTGTAATTTATTCCGAAGAGCACTTGCGAGGAACTGTAAAGAAATCGCTGAGACTTGGAAAATTCTTCCTCGATTTATTCGAGACTATCTTTTTGCTCTCGTCGTTTTGCATCTCGCAGTTTACACTCGCCAAGATTTCTCTCGGTGCTGCCTAGAGGAAAACGCCCAGTTTAGTCAGTACTCGTTACAGCTCTCACCAATTTTTGCCACTCTTGCTCGGATCCCATCAAATATCAAGGTGTACGGGAATTTATTAGTTATTAGCTAAAACTATCCAACGTTGCCTAGGCTTCTTTTATATCTAGAACATCTAAACTTCAATTATATTAGGACCTTGAATAAGTTCTCGCTAATTTTTCGTGAAAATTAATGCTTTATTTAAAAAAGTCGTAAAAAACATGTTACTGAAAGTATTGTCCATCGCTAGCCACTACTTTTTCCTATCTTTCTGGCAGCATTTGAATTCCACGTCGAAAAAACGACACGTCTTCTGAGGTTATCCAAGAGTCGACCCATTTTTTGGCATCTTCATAAGAATGGAAGTGCTGCTCAGCCAGGCCATGTGCCATCGATCGGAACAAGTGATAATCGGAAGGAGCAATGTCTGGTGAATACGGCGGGTAAGATAGGACTTTCCATTTAAGCGTTTCCAAATAGGTTTTCACTGGTTGTGCAACATGTGGCCGAGCGTTGTCATGTTGCAAAATCACTTTGTCGTGTCTCTGCTCGTATAGCGGCCGTTTTTCCTTCAATGCTCGGCTCAAACGCATCAATTGTAGTCGAGAGCGATCTCCCGTGATGGTTTCGTTCGGTTTGAGCAGCTCATAATAAACTACCCAGCCGATCCCACGAAATGTAGAGCAGAAGCTTCGAACCATGAATATTCGGCTTTGCCGACGATGTTGATGCATGGCCGGGCTTAGTCCACGATCTTCTACGCTTAGAGTTATCGTAGTGTATCCACTTTTCATCACCAGTCACAATATGATGCAAAAAACCTTTCCTTTTCTGCTGTTGAAGCAGCTGTTCACATGTGAAAAGACGCCGTTCGACGTCTTTCGGCTTCAACTCGGCACGCAATGTCCTTGCTTTTAAATCATTCCTAATACTTTCAAATGTTTCGAAACTGTTGTGTGATCAACTCCTAATGATTCTGCAAGTTCAGCTAGCGTCTGACATGAGTCTTCATGAAGTGATGCCTCCAATTCTTCGTTTTCAAACTTTTTCGATGCGCCAGAACGTTCTTTATCTTCAACATCAAAATCATTATTTTTGAAGCGTCTAAACCAATCTCTTCATGTTGTTTCCGTCAGAGCATGATCGCTGTAAGTCTCAACAAGAATTCTGTGTGCTTCAGCTGCAGATTTTTTTTTAATAAAGTAGTGCAGTAAAATTCCCCGCAAATACTCTTTTTTTGGCATGAAACTCGATATGTTTAACACTATGAAAAAAATAGTTGTTTACACTTCGGCGAAATGACATACACTGAATTTCAAGCTTGCTTATAGTACTTCCTTATAGATGCGTTACCATTTTAAACTACACGCACGTAGTTCTGGTAAAGTCATCTGTTGGAAAACAGCGAGAACTTATTCAAGGTCCTGATATATATCACGAAATATCAAGGAAATAAAATCAGGAGGAGGAAGTAGGAGTGAGATGTTCAGGTTCTACAGTAGCTTATATTTCGCGCAGGGTTTTGGAGAGTAACTATGCAACTTGGTCTTTAGTTCAGAATAGTCAGAGGGTTTAGGAGTTAACAGGGAACATACAGTCAAATATTCCATTTTATATGTATTTAATCATTATTTTTTTATTAATTATATTATTTATTATTTACTTATTCATTTTCTTTTAAATCCCGATACATCTGTACCCGGCAACATCTGTGTAAGAATACTGATAACAAGTATTGCGTCGAATACTTACGTGCAGTTTTCAAATAATCGAGTGGAGATCGCGTTCACGTGACTGTATGCGTGATCTTTCTTAAAGTTACTTGAACCGTGATATAATCGGCGATTTCGTAATAAAAAACGACATTTCCACGACATGCAGCATCAAGGTGACATTATCGGAACGTTTTTCCTCGCTTGTATACATTATATGTGTGTGTGTATGGAAGATAAATTGTAAAGTAGAAAAATGTGTCGATACGATATGTTTAAAATCATAAAGTGTAAATGTCACGTTATATACGCTTAAGATTATCGCGAGAGCGAAATTTATTCGGAAATTAACGATTTTTGCGATTTGAAGGCTTTCATACTCGATAATTAAAGGGTTGAAAGATGGGAACATAACGAGTAATGGGATTCTTCCTGTCTCCGTCGCGATAAAGTCCAGCTTCTATCCAATATTTCCCAGCTTCCATTGGAACAAGAAAAAAAGAACACTGAGTATTCTCGGTATCGTCAGACATATTAATGACTTCGTTAATACGTCTGACTTACCGTTGGCTTTAATAGGATTATGCGGTTTCGTTGCGTTGATAACCGCATTTCAAAAGTCACATTGCGAGGAAAGGAGGAATTTTCTCTGAGATTTTCAGGGAAACTCCTTTTTCCAGTACGAGATGTACCAGAAAGAGATACATCTCTCCGCACGTGGAAAATGGTTCTCCACGATTGATGATATCGATAGGGTGACGGCGAGACATTAACATGTTCTGTGATCTAAATGCAGCGATACCTCACTCAAACTCGATATCCTTTAATCGTGCTATTGCATGCCTGTGCAATGTACGCGTGGATAGTTTCCACAAAGGACATGTGAGATTTCCTTTTTATACATCACAGCGCCATCAATTTTCCCCGTTGCGGAGAGAGCAGCACGCGAGAGGCTTGCGTGTACCTATAACCTTCGTGATCACGCGTAAGATGATCGGGTCGTTTCCTCGGAAACAGACGTTGAATGATCATCTCTCCACGGAAAAAGCTATTTCGGCGACGTGGAATTTCGAGAATGCTATGTAACGCCGCACTGACATTTCGGACTGTTGCTCGCGCCACGCTTTACTTTTCGCGACTCTACCCACTCTTACCTCAATCTTTCTTCCTCGCCTCGTGCTTTATTTTAGATTTAATCTTGCGCTTGCCGCGCCATTAAATTTGCAGATTTCAGTGTGAGACAATTGCGTTGGTATCCTTATCTGGCGGACCACGAGAGAAGAAAATTAATGGATTCTCGCGAGTTAAGTTTCGGTGGACGGTAACGAAACTGCAATCTTCCCTGTTTTTTTTTTATATTTTCTCCGAGATTTTCACAGGAATTTTATATCCCCTTTATCCATCAGAATCCAGGGGAGTTTCTCTTGTTCGCAATTATTTTCACATTCAGCAATTCGGCTCGACCGAAGAGGTATGAGAAAAAGTTTAATCAGTACCCGTGTCTATACGTTCGATTAAAACTATTCTCGTTCTCTTGTTTCCGCTGAAATAGATCTACCTTTCTTAGGCCGCATTGATAGATCGCACGTTAGCAATATCTATGCTAATTCGGTCTTGAAAGGGGTTCAATGTAGTCGGTCGACAGGAAGATACCACCTTGAATTAAAGTGGCGGCATTGGAAAGTATAAAAGGAGATTTTAGCTTGATCGATTCGATCGGGGAAAGTTGTGTTCATTTCATCATTGTCTTTGGGCGAAAACCACGGAGGCGAATCTTTGTGCTTTCCATAAAATCGCAAATTTGTCGTGGACGACTTCCAGAGTAATCGCTGAAACAATGAAGAGTTAGGACATCGGCTAGCACTCGACGGTTTATAAAGTCTAAGAATAGAGAAGCGAGCTCCTAAATTCGCGGCTGGGTATTTCTAGCAGACCCTGGGATAAGTCTCTATGTAGGAAACCACTTCTCGTCGAGAATTGCCACCTACGCTGGCGATAACTTGCATCCTCTATCGAGACGTTCAATTGGCGGAGCTAAGAACTCTCAAAATTGCTCGAACTGTAGTTGATAGCGGAAAGAGAAAGAGCTTCAAGGGACGTTACGTTTGTGGCAACGATCGTAAGCGCTTTGCTGGTCACGTCAATGAGGTAAACAAATAATGTACACGGAAAAAAGAGATGTGGTGCATCTAACAAGAAATATTTAGTTGTAAGCAAATAGCTGCATCATTCTACATATCTTTGTATGATAGTTATGTGTATGGTTGATTTGACTTACTTACTTTGGTGTGTCAACTACATCAATGAAGTTGCGCGTGATCTGGTTGTGGCAACCAGAAATTAGTAAGGAGATCATTTTGCATAGACAAGCTAAATATCGATATACTTACATTAATCAATGCTACACTGAGAGAAGAATTTAATAAATATTATCAAAGTTTGGTTACTATTACTAAATGGTAGACGTAAATATAGCGGGCCAAAGCTATGGCAATACTTATTAATTAATTTAGTTCTGTAAAATAAATTATTTATTTGACAGAAGTAAAATTTATTTGCTTCCAGAATATATTTGGTAAATAAAACTTATTGAATAGTTGAGCAAAATAAGCGATTTTGTAATAGTTACAAAATGTTTGGTAGGTTCAACCAACCATCTGTAATAATAGATATTGAAACGATGTAATAGCTGCAAATGAATGAATTTTTCGTTGTGCTGCAACAAAACATACTTATACTGGCAACAAAATAGAACTCGTACCTACTGAATCTTTTATTACATGGGATATAAGAATTTCATAACAATTATCAAATATCTGTTCATAACTATAATACATTTCATATTAAATATTTAATATTAAGTAACTATTACACTAAATTATTTAATTGATGTTACTATGAATGCAATTACGTCTCCCATCATACTCCCGATCATTAAATATTTGGTAATTATTATCATATTTAATATTAGTTACTAAGGATTCAACGAATTTCTGTAACTAAATGCAGTTTGTTATAGTCTTTTCTCTCAGTGTATATTGCAAAGCAGCGATGTTAGAAAACAAAAACAATTCACTACGTGCACAGCTAGAGATGTATACATGTGAAAACTGATTCTGAGTGTATAAATATATTTGTAGTTGCCGCGTAATGAACCGCGTTTGTATTAACCATGTATTATCACTGCTGCAACATAAGTAATTCAGTCATTGCTCTTTGGTTACAACAACCACATAAATAGTTGTTCCGTATTTTACTATTGAATCTGGTTGACACAACCAGATTTCTGTATGGATCAACCATATTGTTTTTTCCGTGTACCGGTACGTTTTAATAATTCTGGTGATATTCCCCCAGGTTAAAATTTTAGCTCTAATTTTGACTTTTCTAACATTTGTGTATTCTGCAGGATCAATGTATGTTTAAGACAACGTTTAAGACAACATGGAAACTGAAGTCTTATTTAGTGTCTCAAAATGGCAGAAAACGTACAAAATGCTACTTGTAATTTCTAAAGAGGACTCCTCGGCAAAGCTAGTAAGTTAGATAGGATTTAAACAAGTCAATATAGATTTCAGAATATCAAAGCAAACGTTACATGGAACATTGAAGTCTAAAGTATGATCAAAATGTCGACTCGAGTTAATTGCATGAAATAAAATCTCCGATTAGAGTCCAGAAAGGTTACCTTCCGAGAATCGTAATTAACTTTGTTTCGCGCAACATTAATTCGGGTGATTCCTCTGAGCCTTTTGTAATGCGATGTTGCAACAGTTGGCTGCAAAACGTTACTGTAATAAATTGTATATACGCCAACGTTATGGTGTCGTATTTCGTAAAGCTTCGACCGCACGGCTGACTATGCGCTTTGCGGTAGTTTTAATTAATATAATCCACGGTTGGATAGTCTGTCGCGCGACCCCGTTCTCATGCGGAGTTCTACTCCAACATCTCGATCAACGTACGCCCTTTCCAGGTAACGATTCTCGGAGTGTGACTTGTTGGTTAAGTACCAGCCGTCAGAGTGCTTTGCGAACGAACGAACGACCAAGCCTCATCGGGAAGTCCGCCCTGTGGATTCAATTAGGGAGCAGCGAACACTCGTTAGATGATAATGTTCTCCGCGTTACGACGAAATGATCGCACCAGGTGTACGCACGGAAATTCTATATTTATCGGTCGTTACTGTCTACACTCCCACCGGTGGTCGAACATCCGCCGTTTCATGGGCGCAATAAATAACAGTAAATAAGCGAAACGATCTCACTTTATTTTTCTATTTTTTTTTCAAACTGCCTATTCTACGCGGTTTTTTAAGCGAAACAAAACAATGGATATTGTATACGCGGATAATCGATACGACGTGTTGAAAAATGAGAATCGCTTTTCGACGAACGCAGGAGATTAAACCACACGTTGTTCAACGATAAGATATCAGAGATCATTCGACGCGATAACTATTATATCCGAAATCGTATGGAAAAAAAAAAACTTCACTGCTGCAATTAATCATGATTTGCTGAAAATGTATTTGTCGCTTTAACTAAAAATTTGCCGCTGTAACTAAAACTTTCGCTATTACTACGTCGGTTTCATAGCTAAATATATGCCTACTGATAGCTATATTTTTAAGTGTCTATATGTTACAACGAATTTCAGCTACCTCACACAGACTCTTGCTGCCGCAGCCAACCTTTTTTCGCGAATAATACAGTTTTTGCAAGAGTCGCAGAATTTACTTTGCAGGAATCGTTGTGTAACTTCGAGATCGAATGTCCGGTGTCGTTCTAACTGCCCTATTTTTCACGTAAGAGTTTTAAAAAAATGTCGACATTGTTTGCGTAACTTTCCGTTCTTAGACGAGGTGAATGTTTCAACGTTTCTCGTCACGTCTGGTAGGAATCATTCCATGACTTCGAAACTAAGCGTTTGGCGTCCTTCTAACTTCGTTTTTCTCACGTGAGAATTTTTTAAGATGTCGACATTATTTGCGCAACTTTCGATTGTTGGACTAGATGAATATTTTCACGTTTCTCGTCACGTTCTACTGGAGGTGGAAATGACGGACGATCGCACGTCAGTTGCTCCGGATTAATCGAAGGCAAACTTGTTAAGCCACGCGCGCTGGTTAGAGTTACGCGGAGCTGCGGGCGCCTTCAATTAGCGCGCGGAGTCAGGTAATCATTAGGTGGCATTTACCTCGCGAGATCGGGTCACTCGCGCGCAGATAATAAAGACGCACGTAAGTTGGACTGTTTGCATGGCCTGGATAAGTTCTGCTCGCCGGCTCGACCGCGCGCACGACACGTGTAAAATACAATATAAATTATTCATACACGATACGCGCGAGCGGACCGTGAGTAATCGTGCTTGAGAATCAATGTCTGTCGAATACGGTGCGAAGAGAAGTGCTTCACGAAAATAAGGTCGATAAAATTTTGAACGCATGAATGCTATAATATTCATTAGATCGATACTCACTAAAAATTTCTAAACAGCCGCATCCATCTCTAACTGTGCGTTTCTCATGACTGTTGATTAATTTAGCAAGCGGGAATGTGTCCACAGCCAATGAACATTGCGATAACAGACATTTTGACAGCTCGATGTTTCATATACACGTCTGTAAAAAAGGGTTATCTGCTTCCATGTGAAACATAATCAATAGAGGAAGAATGAAAGTTTTAAGAAAGAAAGAGAGATAAGTAATTATATAGTTATGTCAACCTGGAAAATGGACGACCACGTGTTTAGCGTCAAACGCATGATCAGAATACGAGCTTTAGAATCTAATCTACTTCGTTAAATTCCCCAACGTTGTTTTATTTAGGGCACGATGCCAAGTGTACCCTTATTATTCTGCAATTACAAAAAAAAGGAAAGAGACACGATGTAATAAATTAGTTTCCCTTCGTATTAGATAATTTTACGAGTTACTTTATTGTAATTAATAAATTATATAATTAAATAGTTAATTATATAGAAATTATATAGTTAATTTTGTAAAGGTGCATAAGTTATGCAATTAGTTATGTTCAGAACTAATTTTGATCTGTAGTTAAATTTGTGTGTGTCAATAAAGATTATCTGTTTACATGCAACTCCATATAGGAAAGCAGACAATTTGACTACGAATTTAAATCAGTTTATACAATTAATTGTCTCAATTATTTATCTCTAAAACTAGATTATACAAAATTAATTGTACAATCTTTTACATCTTTCTTAAAGTTTTTGCTCTTCCCCTATTGATTACGCATTACATGGAAACGGATAACCCTTTTTTTACATATATACGAAACGTCAAACTGTCAAAATGTCATTGGCTGTAAACACATTTCTGCTTGCTAGATTAATCAACAGCCATGAGAAATTAGAGATAGATGCGGCTGTTAAGAAATTTAGATGAATATCGATCTAGAATGATCTAGAATGATATAGCATCCATGCGTTTGAGTATACAGTGGCTAGCAAAACAATTTAAACACAACAAAATTCAGAGCGTAGCCAATGGTCTAACAAGAGAACTTATGTTTGAATAATTCGTTCTCTTATTAGACCATTAGCTACGCTTTGAAGTTCAAAGCGTGTCTAAACAGTTTTGCGACCTATACGTCGCGTCTTTTTGGTCGCGGCAAGCAAATTCACACGATTCGGTCACAGACACGTTCCGTGATCCGTGATGGCCACTCGTGGCGGTGATTTCCGTCAATAATTAATTCGGTTGTCCGATCGTTATGCGGTCGGCAGTTTCGGCTCCGCGGTTTCCACGGCACCTCGGTGGAGTAGCCATCAGTTGCCGTTAGTTAGCATTAATCGACATTTATGAAAGCGTTGTTGATTGATGTTGTGTAGGGGAGCCGCGAGTCTCATTACGGAAGCTCCATTTGCGTCTTCTAGACGCATTCAATTTCAACAGGGACACGTAGTTAAGTATGTATCGAGAAGGGGGACTTTAATCCGGGTTAATGGCCCGGACTGGACTAAGTTTCGATTGTGTCACCTGGTCGAGCGTCGAGCGTCGGGCGTCACGTAATTGAAACATACATATCCGAGTTGCCGTATACGACCGAGTTGCCGTGAGGCCGCAGAGTTCCGGCTTCCATCTTCCGTATTCTGTGCGCACATTCGCCGCTAAACGCGAACCTTTTGGACGAGTAATGATTATAAATCGCATTTTCTCAATTCCGGCGAAAAAGTGACTCAATAAACTATCTAATACGAAGGAAAACTATTATATCGTGTCCCTTTCTTTTTCTTGTAATTGCGCAATAATAAGGGTACACTTAGCATCGTGCCCTGAATAAAACATGTTGGGAAATTCAACGGAGTAGATTAGATTCTAAAGATCGTATTCTGATCGTGCGTTTGACGCTAAACACGTGGTCGTCCATTTTCCAGGTTGAAATAACATTGTATACGTGACCTTCATATGAGACAAATAAAGACGAAGCTCAGAGTTCGCGGAATTCATATTTTGCGCTAAACAAGCGCGCTCAGAATGTGATTCTGAGGAGACCATGTAAAATTTTCGCTCCGCGCAAAATCTATCGTTTTTAACGGGCGCGCGCTGAAAAACCTTCTCGGAGTTAGGTCGACGTTAACGAAGAGTTGGGGACGAGCGCACGACGACGCGTCGCTTGGAGTCGCTTGGAGTCATATCGGCGGGGAAATGATGCACTTTAACCTATATAACACCGAGGATAACGAAGAAAGACGATGCAGTTTTTAGACGGCGAGATCGCTCCCTTAAAGCGTCGTCGTCTCGCCGCACAGTACGTCGCACGTCCTGTCTGAAGGTTAATCTTGGCGATAAACACGAGGTTGGCTTTTTTATCTTTTTCTCTCTGCCACTATCTCCCCTTCGCCTCTGTCATGGCCGAAGAAGTGGGAAGACTTCAGCGACGCCCGTAGGGCGTATTTTCTCTCAGCGCGAAACCGTAACTCCCGAAAGGGATGCTAGTCGCGGTCCGACAAATGCGACGAAAGAAAACGAAATTATCGTCCAAAGCTCCATTAAAATTAATACCGTCGCGCTAATTAAAACCTGTGAGCGAACGAGACGAGTTAAAGCGTGAGTCGACTAATTTTAACGCCGAAGATATAATATAGCCGGTGGAGTTATTTTCACGAAGCGCGCGTCTGCCTGCTCGTCGGCTTCCGCCGCTTCTGCTTTAAATGACTCATATTTATTCTCCCCTCGGCTCCGAGCACTCGTCAAATATACACCTTTACCTCTCATGATACATCTTGGCTCTTTAATTTTCTCGCGCGCTGCGAGTACACGTTCGTTTGGCGCGCGAGTGGAATGTTATAGGTCACCCTCTGCCGTAAGGAGGACATTTTTTTTCTCCGGCTGTACCGGAGCTAAGAGCACCCTTTCCGTCGCGCCGCTATTAATCTGCCCTCCCCGTAGCAGACAAATTGACTGCTTCGACCGACTTTTGTCTTCCGATGGAGCGTATTACGAGCACCTCGGATTCCGCGATATTAAACGCTCAACGAGCGACTATAAATCTACCCCTTCGATTGAACGGTGCGACAACGCAAGATACGTGAGACACTCCGTCCCTCCGAGTTAACTCTATCGCTATACGCGAATCGATGAAAAAACAAAAAAATACATTCGCCGCTCGGTTTCTCGTTTTTCACAGGAATCTCACTCACTACCGTCGATCTGTCTATATTATTTCGCGTCCGTTGCCCGTTTGTCTATAAAGCGAGTATCGCGCGTCCATAGATCGCGGCGAGTCTATTGACGATACATCGATCAAGTTGGAATCAGAATTTCGGACGTACAATCAATATATAGAGATATATTATTCTACTGCTAAGAAAAGCGATTGCGCGGTTTACTTTCCTTTTTTTAAGTAATGATTATCTTTGACAAAATATATTTTCTTAAAAAAAATAAATTTTTAAATATATTGATCACGAAATTTAGAGAATTTTAATTATCATGCACTCAAAACAAGAATTTATTTTTTTTACGAGAATATTATAAAACTTTATAGAAAAAAAGACTGATTTTATATAGTAAGCAAATTAAATTTTTGTTTTTATTTAACCCGTAACAGATACCATGCCTTTTTAATCAAATTACGGGTACCATGGGGTCCAGCTAACCCCAATAAATTTTTGTCATTTTTAACATGATAATAAAAGCTAGCAAGAAAAACGCTTTATAGTTCGAAAATAATAATTTACTAGTATTATATTATAACTAGACATTTATAATAACAGTCTCAGTTTTTCAGTACTCTAAAAGAAAACATAAACTGAATATAAAATAACTAAACTGAATAAATAAACTGAATATAAAATGAATACAATGTGGACAGTGTCGAAATAAAATACACTGAAAGACAAATAATCGGAAAAAGAAAAAAATTTGTTTTAATCTAAGTCTACAAATTATAGATTATATAAAAAAATATAAACAAGTATTGTTAAATTAAATACAATATTAAAATCGTAGAGGGTTTTTAGATTGTTACAGATAGTGCTTGCACATTTGGTGTATACTGGTTCATTGCATCTAACATATACTTCTTTGGACTTCATATCTTTACTTCTAGGACATTTATTATATCTTACTCTGGATGATAAAATAATTTTAGATCTTTCAGTTTCTTCAATTTTTAAAATAGATTAAATTATTAAACGCAATGGCTTATGAATATATTGAGTTGTAGAAAAGAATATATTGAGTTGTCTCTTAAGTTTAGGTTCTACTAACTGAAAGGCAAAAGCTTTTACACTTTTCCGTGAAGAATGAATCATATTGAGCTGAAGATTAAGAAAATTATTTTCATAAAAATAATATTAACGGTACCATGGGGTCACTGTGACCCCAGACGAAAAACAAATGCATATAATTCACAGCTACTTACAAATAACTCGATGATCTTTTCTTCCGTCACACTGAAAACTGTTACTCGAAAGATACTGAAGATATTAGCGCCATACAGTGGATAGTTTAGGAATTATCATAAAAATAAAATTAGTTGGGGTCTCTGGAATCCCATAGTACCTGTTACGGGTTAATAATAACTCAAACTACTCGGCGTTGCCCGAATTATCACAAGTTGTCAAAGGAATAAAATTCAGGGGGAAGGGAAATATCCACATTTCACTGTGACCTATATTTTTTAGCAGACTCCTAGAGAATAACTATGCAAAATTTGATCAAAGGGTCAAAGGATTATAGGAGTTTATAGAGAACACACATATAGACAGACAGACGGCCATTCCATATTATATATATGAATTCTCGATTGAAGTGCTAAATTTATTCAGAACATATTTTGAACAGATTTGATCTCTACGATGAACTGTGATAGATTTGCGAATATCTAAACTTATGAAATACTTATGAAACATTTACTTGCATATAGTATGTATTTTCTTGTATGTACGCACGCACAGGATGTAATATCTATTTTCGCTTCGACGAGGAATAGAATAGAGCTTCTTAGTAATAGCGATTATATTACAGCGTAATAGCGTTTCTCGACGACGCTAATCAGTTCAGATTCAGCCGATCTTTGATGCAATACTCGAGCACTGAGACCACGGAGGAGACTTCTGCGGCATTGCGATGGTACATCGCAGCGGCGCTCGATCAATTTATTAAAAATTGCGCAGATCTATATATGAATATGTATGCATAACAGCGCGGAGCATATCTGAGAAACCTCCACGCGAAACTATGCGGTCTCCAGAGAGCGGCAATACGACTGCCAGAGATGAAAAAATGTTTTCCGCTGGCGTAGATCGTAGTTATAGAGGGAAAGAAATACGGTTGTGTAAAATGTGACGTGCAAATATACAGAAACATGGCGATGTAGACACAATCACGACGCGTTTTAATATCGTCGCGCATAATATCGCTGTTTCAGCGCATTTTGTGAGAATGCATGGGCCACGTAGTGACATCGGCCATGGCGAACGCGAAAGTACGGACGGCACATTGTCTTGCGAGTATTTGGTAGTTTCGCGTCGGCAAGCTCAAGAGGTCTCGCAGCTTATGCGACGTAAGAGGATTTATCCGCGACGTTATTTTCGCCCACATCGCGCTCTGGATCACAGTTACGGCTTTTTCTCTCTTTCTCTCTCTCTCCCGTGAGGGCGAGATGGAAAATGCTTAATAACTCACACCGACGTTACTGTTCGCAAAGTTGTTACGCATAAATCACGCAACTCGCACACGAAATAAATGGAATAAACGGATCTGGCCTCAGGGGTGGATTCGAGCTCGATACGTACTCGGAGTCGTGAGAAGCACTCTCTTTTTCCTCCTCTTTTTTCACTTTTTGCTTTTGTTCACATCTTTTAGTTTTTTTTTTAAGTGGAGTCTCTCACGAACGGGTAACGTTAAACATTCCTCGCGATTTATTCGACCTTCGTGTCAAGTGAACTTTTGGCAAGTACGCATGATACGTTCATCCAGTCTGTGCCAAAGGAATAAAGCTCGCAGCGCTCTGGATTACTCAAAGTGAATAATTCCCTTTGCCAAAATCAGAAAAACGCCGGTGCGTCGGTGCGTTACTTCGGGAAAGCTTTAATTTATACCTTTGAATCGGTGCCAAGTGTAAAGCGGGGCGCTGGCCGTTGAGCCAACAAAATGCTACGTTACTCCTTAGAATACCGCGAAATATCAGATTCATGAAAATGTCACGCGAAGTGTCCAGAGCGCCAAGGCGATTGTTATTCCACACGTAACGTTACTCCGCTAATATCTCCTTCAGTTACAATTGCATGGCTCCTGTTCGCCGCGACATTACTCTATTTGCAGTAACTACAAAAGCAACAGCCGCCGTTTATTCCTAGTTTATTCATACAGAGATATGGATTTGCATATCAGCGATAATGCAAATACCAACAGCGATAATGCGAACCAACAACTAAGTGATTTTATCGTTATATCGATTTTAACATTATGCATATTTCGTAATTACAATAAAGAAGTACTTTATTTAAGCTTCAACGAGCAAAACTGTGCAATTTTTCAAGCCGAAGAAATATTTTTTTTTTTAGCAGCAAGCAAGCAGTTGGTATTTTCTACAATATTGAGTTGGTAACAGTCGTCTTCGAAGTATTTGTATGTTTCCAAGTAATTGTTTAATAGCTCTAATGAGTTTAATAAGGAAACATGGAAATGTTTCTCATAAGATTTTCATGAGTAGCAAATAAAAATAAGAGATATATTTTTTACTCTATCGGACACATTTAAAGATTAAGAAAATCTCCTAAGGGAAATTTGTAAAATTTGCATTTGTAAAATTAATGGTAAATGAATATCTTTAAAACCTTGAGATATATGAGAAAAAGTGTTTTAAACGCAGATTTTACATTATATTTAATATTCTTTATAACCGCATAATAAATAATAAATAAGCTAATATTATACAATGCAACTTTATGATTACGTGTTTTTTGTTAACATTCTAGGTTGAAATATACTTTTTGAAAAAAATATTTTTTTCTATCTCTTGTAGTTTTCATTATATTTCCTTCGAAAAAAACTGATTTTCTTCAAAGAAATATTTCACCCCCTAAACTTGCGAAAGGGCACATATAATAAAAAAACGTATCTGTTATTTTTATCTAAAGTACAACATATTACAAGTTCATAAAAATCGGAGGCGGACATTTGTGTGAGTTTCCTTGTAAGATAGAAAATAAGGACGAATCGTCAAAAAGCCGCGCATGTACGAGGGCGAGAGATTTCAACTTCGATGTAAACGAAAATATTTCTCGAAAGTGGAAAGTTGGATTTCGCTTCTCTCGAAGCCGCACGATCGTCTTGTAACAAATCCGGACTTAAGATTCCACCTTTCCATCCGTTTGACACCTCTTCGACGTAAGAACATCGACGCTGATAAGAGTAACCCGCGACAGATCGCGGCCGTGTGCCGGCGTCGATTTGCGCCCCACGGTGCTTCTTCGTCCGCACCCTCTCGCTCGGGGGTGCGTTCAGTCGGCTTCGAGCCGCGAGTGGGGTAAGTTGCGTCGCGCGCCGGCTCGTCTGGCCCTTCGCTTAGCGGACGGACACCCAACGCCACCCCGCGTACATCACTCATTCTCGTTCATCGTTGAAACGCAAACAACCACTGACGACGATCGGGCGCATCGTCGCGCGCCGATTTCACCGGCGCGGTGCGTTCGCTCGCTCGGCGCGGGTGAATGCATTGTGAATGCACCACGAGCGCGTTTCGTGATCCATCTGGTCGATTTTGCACTGGTTCTTTCACGGGGGTCTCGCCCCCGACTTATGACGACAACGACGACGACGACGACGACCAGGGGAAGGAAACGACACGGTTGGTGGAGTCGCGCGTCGCATGTGAACGCCAGTGGGAACCTTCGTCATGCTGAGGTGAGTCCTCGTTCTGTCGTTTCCCACTCGATCTACTTCTCGTCACGACTGTGACGCATTTTCTTATGTAACGCTGTGTCTTTTGAGATAGGAGCGATTCGCTCTTACCGAATTTCGCGACTACGATCGGGAATCTCTAATCGGGTTGACAGTTGCAGGCTGTTAATTCAGATTTCGCGCGTCTCTTCCCTCATTCACTTTAATCGATATCTTAATCAAATTGAGATTAAATTTTTTTTATAAAAATAATGTTCAGATAGTAATAGTTTGTATGTTCTAAAAGATTGGAGTTTGAGATTCTTGATAAATTAAATTACAGAAGTGCAATTGAGTGAGAGAACTCTCAATACTCTTTATTTAATTATTAGTGCATTTTAATAGTTCAGTGCACTCAATAGTTCTTACTTATTCGTTGGTATTCTTTTCTAGAAGTTTTATATTCGATATGAGTACACTACACGAAATTATGTTGTTACATTTAGAAAGCAGGAATTATCCGATTTCTCCAGACAAATGCTAGTACGGAACTTGCTTGGATTACTAAGCTGCAAGAACGAAACATGAGAAGGATTTCAAGAGGAAATTCAACATTCAAAAAGTTACGAGGAAATTTGTCAACCAGCGGCTGGCTATTGACCTTATTTTGCAAGAAAGTAGTTGATTCAAGTTTTAAAGTCCCGTTTCGTTTGGAGCAAAAATCTTTTCGTGCGCGCGAGTTTTGTTTGGAGAAGCGCTCTTCAGGAACCTCGAGGAAATGTTCTGTTCTATTAAGACGTAGTCGATTGTCGATTCTGAGCCTTAGAGAGCAGGGACTTAATTGATGTGAGAGATCAGATGGACTGCTGAACATGAATTGCAGTGGTACGATGGCATAGTGAGGTAATCTCCAGGTACAAGTGGGTCAACAAGTTGAATATTCCGTAGGTACTCGGTTTTGTATTCGAGGGTTGCCTTTAGTGGATTGTGATATGCGCTATGGTACCGAGGATTGAAAATACACGAACGTTGATCTCATCGTGGAAGCCCGTAGAGACTTATGACTCGAAAAAGTAACAAAATTACCTTCTTTTCCTTTTCTAAAATTTTCTAAAAGAGAAGTGAATAAACACTTGTCTTTTTCGAATACTAATCAACAATAACTTGTGAATATTGTATGTAAAATTACAAATAGTAATTACAAACATTGAAAAGTTACACATGTTACTTTGTGCCAGCACTCAAATTATTTTCTGCATTAATTTCTGCGACGTGCCACTAAAGGCCGGCGATAATTGTGTTGCAGAAACGAAATCTTTGACATGACTAATTTACTCATTTCGAGAAGAAAGAAACGAGGTAGTTCTTATATTTAGTCGTCGTCATAGCCGCGCTTCCGGCTTGTTAACGTCGGGAGTAAGCCTGAAGTCCCGCTCTCCATTAGTATTCAGCCTTTTTGACACGTTAATAATGTCACGAGGCACACACATGCCACGACAAATTAGCCTAAAAGCTCTCCTCGTCAATATCGTAACTTTCTACCAACAAAGACGCTAATGTTCGTACCAGCGCTTTTCCTCCGTCTTGGAAATCTCCCCAAGTTATTAATCCCTTATCTCTACGGTCCGGAGTGTCTCGCTTTTATTTCGCGAGATGGTACGCTCTTCTCGGAAAAGTGGCATCTCCACTCGCCTTTCTTTCTTCGTCGTAGCTTTGGACGATTCTCGGCTATACGGCACGCGCATTTTAAAATTTACGATCGGTGCTCTCGCTCACGAGAATTCGCATGCCGTACAACACCACGGCCTTTATGTATTATTCGGTGCTTCAAGATTTACCATGAAATGCACGGGCGAATAGTGGAGCAATCCGAGTTGTTTGCGCACATAGTGACCGAACGGTGTTTGGATCAACAACGACGGTTATATAGAGCTTGCAAACCCTCAATGGTCATTACGGGTCACGAGAGAAGAGTTCCGATAGTTTGGATTTCACAACGTAAAATACTGTCGCGCTTGATTTTCCGGGAGTTTTAGTGATAATAAAAATATATATATCTGGATAGGGCAGTTCTGATCCCCCGGATATAAAACTCGACACTGCGTCCCAAGAGAAACAAATATTCATGAAAGAGCAAAGAGAAGGAAGAGTTCCAAAAACATAGAACACAGAAATATGTAAAGAAACGTAGTCTTGATTACAAAACATGACGATGTACACGTATACTTGTGATTCCGCGTCGAAAGATCCACGAAAAAGGAAACGGTGTTAAGTATGAGCCGATCAATTTCGCGCGCTATTTTTGCCGCGATCGATCGTGAGTGCCGTCGAACATGTCGCCGGAGCGACGAACGACGTCGCGTTTCTTCTTCTCTTTTTTTTTCTCGTTTCCCTTATCGAGTTATGCCCATCTTCTCGAGAGATTTCATTACCCTCGCCATGTGCTTCAACACGCGTCCTAGGTTCTGACTCCACCTTAGGTTCACTCATATAGTACATACGATATATATATATATATATATATATATAATGCAGAAATTTATATTTCTCGGCAGACTGTAAAATGCTTTTACAGTCTCGGGGGCAAGATCACGCGCGGGGCGGGGTTGACAATTTTCAGCAGGACTTTATTACATCCACGGTCGCATCCTGCATCGCCAGTATATCTCTCCTTGCGCTAAGTTCTATTTTCGTTGCGCCATATCGATCCCGCTCGCGCCGTTTGAAGTCGTACACCGTGCGTGGTCGGCCCGCGCGAATCTCTTTTGCAAACGGCGAAATTAAGCGTTAGGTGGAACGGGGAAAGAGAAGGTACGCTTATCCATCGCGCGATAGCAAGAAAAGCAACGAAAAAAGAAAATGGAAAGAAGAAAGAGAAGCGCTAATACACGGTGGGACGAGAGTGGAGGTGTATAAATCGGCACAGGTCATATTTTAAACGCACGTTTCACTTAATACGAAGCGTACGCAAATAAATCGTATAAGGCCGTATGTTGAACAAGCGAGATATGAAGATACATGATTTATCGATACGCATATAATCCTTTTAATATCCTTTTAATATCGAATTTTTCATTCGATATCCAAGTAACAAGAACGTATATCCTGAAAATTATTTTATCGATCATCTTCGCGATTATGGAATAACAAATTTATTTATTTTTCCTCCCACGATAATACCTTAGTGTATTCAGTTCTCGTGACAACTCTTCGCAATTGCTCGTGAAACACATTGCGAGAGCAGTGAATAAAAAGTACCAAATAAAACTATAAACTTATTTTTCCTCTCTTTCTTTTTGTGAAGTGAAAATGTTCCGCTTTGGAACGAGTGTGGCTCCAGATGTGTCGTAGTGACCGACGTGGAAATTAAATTTAAAAATCTCCAATGCAGTTGCGTCTGTCGTGCCCGTTGCGCGTCGCATACGCCGCCAGTAGTCGAGCTTGATCATTGGACCGACGGCTGCATTTAATGCTGAATAAACGTGCACGCCCCGGACGCGATTTATTATTACTTTTTCGGATAATTAGTTACATGTAACGTCTTAGTTAATGAGAGCTCAAATAAGAAGATTATCGTTATGACGTAGTATGTATGTATATATATATATATATATATATATATATATATATATATATATATATATATATATATGTTCATGAATAATATTAATGATGTATCTCTCTTCTGTATCGAAAAGCATTTAATGCAATGCATCGATGAGGTTAATACATTTTAATGAACTGTCGATTTAATGAAGCTCACGCATTTCTCCTGAAGCTTATCTCGTTGAAATTTTGAAATTCTTCCGTAATTGTGTTTTCTATCAAATTTCTGTTAAGGTAAAATTACCTTTAATTTCATCCAGGAATCTCTCTCTCTTCTCTTGGAATACCGTGCATAATCGCGAGAGAGAAGGTCGATAAATAAAATCATACAGAATAAAGATACAATTTGAAGAAGGAATGAAGAACTTCACGAGAAAATACAACAGTCGAATATTTACGCTTGGAAATGTTTCTTTCTCTCTCTCTCTTTCTCTCTTTTTGTCTTCCCTTTTTCTCTCGCTCTTTTTCATTCGCGAGGCTTCGTCGAGATCGTGAGATCGAGTGTTTTGTGTGCTCGTTCATGTAGAAATTCTGTCGAGCATTAAACATGAATAAGCCAATGTGCAATGCGACGGCACGCAAAGGTACCGGTTAAATAACTAAATGTTGAGTTCATCAATTGATAAATCAGTGAATCGATCGTCAGATTAATTATCGTCGCTAACAGAGTGCGGATGCGTGCTCGCAATGGCGCAACGACTATTCTCGCTTGCTGGAACGAAGTAATTAATTTCTAACTGGTAACAATGCTCGCGAACACGCCGGTGACGATACTACTCGTTATTAATTGAGAATCCAATCGAAAGTTGCATCGTGCGCGCGATTCAAGTTGGATCGCGGTGTAAGCCGGGGACAAGCGTTTCCACGTTTCCCCATTAAAATTCTTCGCGCTGCTTGAGCCATTCGCCATTCCTCAACGCGTCATAACATAACCGTCTCTGTCCGTCGACAGTTGAAATTCTATTTTTTCAGCGCGTTTCACTGGAACGCGCGCAACGCGAGTAGATGACTTTCGTCGTAGATATTTGTTCACGGTAGGACTATAACGATAAATAGTCAGCCTCAAAGGCACGAAGATGCGATGTAGACGATTCGCGGCTTTTGCCGCGTTTATTACTCTTTCATAAGACCCGTGCAGGACGACGTTATCTGTCAGAGAATTTACTGCTCGGCGATACCGTGAGCTTTTGTAAACTTGAAAGACTGAGTTCGAAAACTTCTGTTATGCTCACAGTAGTTCCAAGAGCTAATGGGAAGATGCGGTTGATTCGGTATGTTTTGTTTCCTTTTTTCAATTGTTGCGCGAATAAATCTGTGCTGAGATAACGGCGCTGGATTTGCACCGCGAGAAGGATAAACGATGGCAGATTTTGCCCAGCACATCAATATGATAACGAGATCGAGATATCAGGATCGACGTTTGTCCTGTTGTGTAGCGGTTATCCTCCATTCTTCTCGTCGATATGTCAACTGTCGCGCGGATAACCACTTTCGCGCATTTGCGTACTGAAATTTATCGTTGTCGATTTATAAACGGCGCATTATACGGGTGATAAAACCAACGAAACGACGATAGTTGGAGGCAGATGATTTTTATGGCATCGTAAAGTCTCCGTCACAATCTTGATTTCGAGTCGCTGTTCAATAAATGTGCCGCAGTTACAGACGCGTATGTCTGACTATTTCTGTTTCAAAGCGTAATCGAATTTATCGAAATACTTAATGTTCGACTAGCTACATACGGCTTTCGATTCGTTACAGAACTTGGAATATCTGAAGAAGAAAGAGCGACTTCGTCTTAATTAATAGTTGGTCAAGCGTTTTGGTTGAATAGTGTAGGCAATATTTGCTTCGCCAATGATTAGGAAATAAAGTTAGTTAATTTTTAATTAGCTTTTGACCAGGTTCTAATTAAACTTTTTTGTAAAAAATTCTGTCAAATAGTTTTCATTGTTTGATTTTACATTATTAAATATAATATAATATAATAATACAATATAATAGTAATTAAATGTAATATAATAATTAAAAATAAAATCTTTTACCATTTTATCTTTTACCATTTATCATTTAATATAAAAAACGTGAAAATTGTGTTTTAGAAGGTACACGGGACAAATAGTATGATTAAATCGTACATATATCTAGTTGACACAACTGGTTGTACTATATAGATATATTCTTTCCGTATAGAGAAAAGACTTCTTTTCACACACGTACAAATTCATACATTATTGAGTTTGATTACTAGACAGAAGAAAATTGATTACTAGATAGAAAACGTGCTCAGTATTTACTAATTATAGTTTATTGCCTATTTTCTGACCGACAACTACCCAAGAAATACTGACCAATATTTTCCTATCCAATTTCTGAATTATTACAGTCTAATAAATCCTAGTCAGCAAAAACTGGCCAGTTTATAGCTAGTGACTAATTTTTCCTGGAAGTTTTTCCACTTAGAATTTGATTTATGATTTACATTAATTTTTAGTTACAACCGACTAATGCGTCTACTAATGTTCGTAACGTTTGCGCGTCGTTACTACTCGCTTTCTATGATCACCGTCTGGTTCCAGACACAACTCGGAATAATTCACGAGTGTCTTGTAATTTCCGTGCGGTGTAGAAACTCTTAAGAACCCCGTGCGTTTATATTATACAAACTTGGCGCGATACGGAACAACTTGCCGGGACAGGTCGGCGTTAATGCCATTACATTACCCGTTTAATCTGAATACCATCAACATAATCGTGTTTGCTGACATCTTCCGTCGGCTTGCCAGCTCTCCGTATCTCGCCTATTCAATTATGCCTCCATCTCGACGACAATGTCAGGGGCATAAAGAGTGATACAGTGCTATTTAACAGTGTGACTCGAGTGGCGGTCGCGCTTTTAAATCTATCGCGGTCGGTGGAGACAAGTGATGCCGCAACTCCGTGACGGATTGCTCCGTCGCTGTCTTCGTCGAACCTTCGTCCTTGGATAGGTTAAAAAGGTAACGAGCTCAATTCTGTGGGCGATTCGGAGAGACGAGAGCGAAGCAGCTCGACACTCGGACGGATAAAAGGAATGAGCTTTCGAGCCGACTGCTCTTGTACACTCGACAACCGTCGCGACGTTTTTGTTACAAGCATCGAGAGAAACTGTGCTTTCTTTCTTGATAGAATCAATCGCCAGAGAAAACGAGAGAGAGAGAGAGAGAGAGAGAGAGAGAGAGAGCGAGAGAGAGGGAGAAAGAGAGAGAGGGGGAGGGAGGGAGGGAGAGAGGGGGAGAGATAGGGAGATAGAGGGATAGAGAGAGAGATAGATAGATAGAGAGAGAGAAAGAGAGAGAGAGAGAGAGAGAG
>NW_022639482.1:1243677-1292908 GCF_010583005.1 Odontomachus brunneus
AGAGAGAGAGAGAGAGAGAGAGAGAGAGAGCGAGAGAGAGGGAGAAAGAGAGAGAGGGGGAGGGAGGGAGGGAGAGAGGGGGAGAGATAGGGAGATAGAGGGATAGAGAGAGAGATAGATAGATAGAGAGAGAGAAAGAGAGAGAGAGAGAGAGAGAGAGGGGGGAGGGCGGTGTTATCTTAACTATATGTATAAGTGGTTATTTTGTTGGAGTGCTTGATATTTTGCACTCGCAGCACATCTAATGGACGTTCTTGTGAGAAAGTTTACTTACTCAATCGCATAGAATTTAATCTTCTAGCTTGCAAGGACGGTAAAAAAGTTTTTTGTTGGATCAATGAGATACTTTTTTTAATTAGATCCCGAGAAATATCGTCTGTTAATCTGCCAACTAAATAACCTCTGCCCGAGCTATACTGTATATTTCTTAATGGTATTATTCTTATACTTGTTCAAATAGATGTCCGTGCGCGGTGAAATCTCATTAACTCTGTTTCAATTAAGAAATCTCCATATAAATATCAGTTTATATCGCAATGAACATGTATTCATATTAGATATGGCTCATTAGTAGCGAACACGTACATCGTTTCGGTTATAGAGAAACTCATTTGAGCTATTAGCGCTGTACACAGATGATTAGTACAATTACGAGTTAATTAACTTTTCGTCCTGCGGGAATTTTCGAATTTTCTGGAGTCATCGAGTTTTATGCGAAACTAATTTTTCCGCGTTCTGTTTCCACTCTTTGTTTTGACACGAAAAATTTGATTTTCGCTCGGAATACGTCGTTGTTATAACCGTCTGTAGGAAGAAAAAGGTTGACGTAGCGTCGATTTTTTGGAGACGAGTTTCCGGTGTCGATAAGTTATGTGACAGGTTTGTAACGAATGCCTGCAAATTATTTTGTTTCGCAGATCGTTGATTATTTGGCTGATTACGTGATACTAGAGAGAATTTACACCTTGGCAAGAAAGCAGAAAGGCAGAAGCCAATGAAGAACTCGCGCTGGTGGTCAGCTGGTAGTCGGCAGATTCTGCTTTTTTATCAACGCGAGTTCTGATTGGCTTTTGCTTTTCTGTTTTTCACTTTTCTGCCACAGTATGGGCTTCTACCTTAACATGAGACTTTTCGGCTTTGATTAGCGATTTTCCTGTACCGTCGAGTAATGAAAGAAAGCCGAAAAAAGGAGAAATTCTTTTGTACGATTCAGCGTTGCTCGTTAGATACAACCGGCGCTCTGGAATAGGAATTACCTTCCTTTCGTGTACTCATTACGACGCTCTCGGCAAACATGAACTCGCGCGACAAAGAGAAAATGTGTCCGCCGTTATTTTGATGTACGAGATGTCGTGGAAGTCTGACACAGTGCACGAAAAAGTGTCTCGTGCGCTTAGTGTTTTTGAATGAGGTGAAATTGTTCGATCCAGCTCTCGATTGTTATCTGGATTATTATTACATCCCCGTCGCGACGTATTGAGATTCCGACGAATAAACTTTATCGAACAGCCTGGAATTTTGACATATTGGTGCTAGTGATGACACGTGTGATTCGTCGAACTACCTTGCAAAGTATTTTAGCGGATACTTAACGGGGAAAGCCATTTCCACATGAAGCAAAATGATTTCCTACATCTATCTTTTGAGAGATTGTCTATCTCTCTGCAGTTTCACGATTACGCAGTTTCAGATACGGGCGCACATACAGACTCTCGTTCCTGGAATAATTTCCTGTTGAAGATGGCAAAGAGCAGAAAAACAGCATTGGTTTGACGCAATACCTGGCGTATCGTTCGAAACAACATCATTATGAGCTGAGAGATACAAAAACTAATGTTATCTGAGAAAATCCGCGATTTCAATTGAAGCGAGCGCTCTTATTGTCGTTTGAAGACGCAAAACATACAGTATTTTCCAGGAATAAAGAGACATTTCTCAGAAGACATATATACAACTAAATGATATTTATTTACTTGAAGAAACGAGAAAGAACACTCTTTGCCTTTTTCGTGCTATTGAGCTCGCCACGTGGAGCTTTCTTCCATGAAAAATAGTCGTAACAATTTGTGTATCTTTTCTTATGTTAGTCTTCCACTTAACTTTGTTCCATCGCGCTTTCTTTCTCGTGAAATTTTATCGAAAACCCAGGAAAGCGACTGCATATCAGAACCATTGAAATTTTACACAGAAACGAACTTTTCATTCAGTCGTCCATTTATAACGTCCGCTAAAAAAATTCCATGACAAAGTTAAATCGCCGTGCATTAATTCGCATCCTTTTATTCCCTCCCGCATTCTCTCCACCGTATATTTTTATTTTGCCTATTTTGCATTCTTTTCCGTTACCAGGGAAGTCACAGAAGCCAACGGTTTCAGGGCTATTATAGAATTATATCGGCCACCCTTTCAGAGCACAAACCATTTCAGAGGACAAATATAAGCGGATAGCGTTGGCGATATTTTCCCGTGAAATATCAAATCTCTAATTAACTCCTCATCGATTATTTTTAAACATTGATGGTAAGCAAACAGCTATCACTAAGCCTCATCATTTCCATCGAATTTTGCAACAAACAGAATTCCAATTTCTGTCGAGACGAATCGCCATCAGCAATCGCTTTGTTTGCGCAAACTGCGAGTAAACGTCGCTTCGAAGGTCGTCACCAATTACGCGCCCTCGATATAGCTTCGCGACTTTTCCACCCCCGGCAATAGAGAGTCACCGGTATTATCTCTCGCCACGTGTTTCTCGTTTATCTTTGTTCCGTCAGAAATCCACTTAGCTATCCCTCGCCCTTCGAGCTAGGAGTCCTCGGAATAATTCCATGAACGATAAAAATTGAAACGAATCGCAGTTGTATGCGCGTACACGGCACCGTACTCCGCGGAATTGGCATGAATTCCGCGCCGTTGAACCCGCCGCCTCGTTTGCCGACCTTCTCCACCGCAAGATTGACGACTCCTTCGGAGATGTCCGGGAAAAATGATAAAGAGGGAAAGCGCGAACGCGGAACTATTGCGGAAGAAACGTGGTACGTCGGAATGATCGTTGATCTCTACTTTAGTACTTGGTGAGCGTGTCCTTTGACCTTCCGAGGATTTAATTTGTTCGACGAATATTATATCGGCGCGATCGTTTGTCTTGATCGCGCCGATTAAACTTAAGTTAATTTTTCGAGCACGTCTATTATGCACGGCGCCAATCAAGTGTGATGAATGTTTTCGTATTATATTTCGTAATTATAAAGATTTAATGGAGCGATGCGCGTGTGATTAATTACACTGACTTGGTTTGAGCGCCGATACCAAATGCTACGGAAGTATGCTTCCGTGAAACGGGATTTGATAAATGGTTGAATAGTTCAGAGTCAGAATGACTTAGTAAGAATAATATATTTCCAAATTAAAATATCATCATGCGCAATCTTTCCGAGGGTACGCGCCAATTCTTTCACAAATATTTTCCCTTTCCACTTCGTATCTCCGTGCGCATCACGTTTATTTCGTGTCGACACGCATTGCGCCTCACATCAAAAATCGTCGAAATAATAAGCAAATAAACAAATATTTTTGAAAAATATCGTATACCATTCCACTAACGTTACACTTTATTATCGGGCAAGATACGAAAGAGAGTGGGAAGGTAAACAGCAGTTAAGTGCTCTGGCTTCGTCTTACCCTTATTTGCATCGATCTTATTTGCATACTATTGTTTGATCGATAAGCCCTTAACGCGCCTGACGATAACTAATTGTCAGGCAACAATCGATAAAGACGATTCCAAAATCGAAAATCGTGGGCATTTAATCATTTCTGGATCCTAGCCAGAACTTCCGTTGAAACTATTAATCGCGGCAACAGTCCGTTGATTTCATGACAGCGATTCGCGACTTTAATGAGAGGAATCGTTCATGACACGGATATCTCGCAATATGAACTCTTGCTATTTCACATTTCGCCTCTAGTAATACAGATATTCGCAAATCCTCGTCGCGGCGAGACACTGGCTTCCCTATGTGCTTTTAATGTACTTCAACTCAAAGTCCAATTGTTGTACTTGGCATTAAGCATTTAGCAACTTAAGAACTCGAATCGCACGGAAGTTCATTTTCACGAGATAGAATAAGAGAAAGAAAGGGGGAGAGAGAAAAGAGAGAGAGAGAGAGATCAGAGAATACTTGCTATTACGAGACTTGCGTCGCCTTCCATCTTCGTTAATGTCGTTTCTCTTCTCTCTATCTTCTCTCTCTCTCTCTCTCTCTCTCTCTCTCTCTCTCTCTCTCGTTTTCCAAATAATTCATACGTCTCTTCAGACACGGTAGCACGAAGTGGTAATTACGTTCTGAGAGATTAATCTCTACTGGACGCACAGTCGGTCAATCGCCTCCACGTTGCTACTCGTGTGGGTAACGTAAAATTAATCTTCACCGTCTAAATTCAGACAGCCAGCAGCACGGCTGTAGGTGGTCGTCATTTACAACTGCACGGACACATTCGTACTGGATGGCTATAACCGACTCGTCGGAGGAATGATATACGGCGCTATAGCGGAGAGTCGATCTGTCGAGGTATCGCAACGCGAATAACTGACCAACCTCTGTTTGCGCCGATTAATTAACTTTCAATACTCTGTCGACTACAATCCCCAATGTCACAGACAATTGACGAATCCCCTTCGACCACCCAAATGTTTCTCGACACAGTGATTTCGAAATTCTCATTTGATCATAAGATCGTTCAATGCCGATAAAAGTGTTCTCTTTATAAGATTTAATCAATTTTTTTTTTGCGTTTATAAACGCAGTTTTTAATTTCTTTATAAATTAAATTCTTTATTAATTATATAATTCTTTATTAATTATTCTCTAAAAATCTAAAAGAATTCTGAAAATTTGAATTCTGAATCTGAAAATATAACTTCTCGCTTCTCTCTCGCGGCGGAATAAAGTTAATTTATTAGTAAATTTTTTAAGCTTGCATTTATAATGTATTTTACACGCAGTTCAATTAGCCGTTCACAGAACGTAACAAGTGATATTTGTTAGTACTGTTTGGTCAGTTTATTTTATGGTTCATTAAAGCATCATTGTGTTTAAATCGTTAATTACTGTGAGCACTGTTACGTAAAATTACAAAGTGTACCAACAACGCGTAACGTTATAGTAGCTGCTTCCTCGCGGCCATTACTTTGTTGATTAACTTTTAGCGAGATATTTACTCAATTAAATATTTACCAAACAAAGAGGTATTGGGTTAGTCTTTGGATAATCTAATGAATTTTTCTAAAAACATGAATTTCGCGCTACATTCTCTTTTAAGTCAAACGTCATTGTATATCATCAGTTAAGCTCGTAATGCCGATATATGTACGGCATTAGGTCTCTTGCTCATTCTACAGTCTATTAAAGGCAATATTGTATTTAACCCGATAATTAATTTGGCCGTGAACACGTGTAAGCGCGAAATGTCACCGCACTTGTAATGGCGTAATGCCGGCGTTACCGGATGTTATTAATTATGACTTGCACGTAATTCAATTAATATCAACAGCACGTTAATTAGTCAATTATCCATCGAAACTTATGCGTGGCTTAACGGCCGACGTAGTCGCAGCTCGCTATGAGAAACAGCAACATTGGTAGCGCATATAATCCCGCGGATAATCGAGGTGATTTTGCGCGGGAGTTCTCTCGGCGCGAGGAAGTCGACATTTTCGCGCGGGCGATGAAATAACAAGTGCGCGAAGTGAGATTGTTAAATATCAACGAAATATTTTCAACGCTCTATCGGAACGGTGCCGTAAGTTGAGCAGACGCGCACAGGTATTGTAACAGCGTCGGCAAGTTTGCTCACCGGCGAGGCCGCTGAATTATGGATGCACCTCACTTTTAGATTGCATTGTGCATCGTGTGTACCTCCCGATTATCTTCACAGCAGATTTTCGCGATTACACGACACAGGAGTGTTCTTTGCCGCGAGCTCGACTTCGATCACGATAAGATGCGTGTGTGACGGCGTATCGTTGCCAGATGTGCCAGACGTGTCACATACCGGTACGTACACGTGGGAGTTCCACGTCGTGCATACCTCTCGAAGACGGGTTTACGCCAAATCTTAACTTGCTTGTGTAGAGGATGAGAAGGCTGTGCGGATAGGCAGACGTGACGCCGTATAAGTGCGCCGTCTACGACACCCCCCGTAGCTTTCACCCGATGTTTCAGCGCGCAATTTCCGTCAACAAACTTTCGCGTACGGTGTATTTGGCGAACGAGGCTTAAGACGAAGCACCGGCGGAATTAATATTATTTTGCGTCGGCAAGTTTTTTTCGTAACGACCATATTCCACGCCACTTGTCGGTTTAATTAACGAGCCACGAATCCATCCACGCGGAATTCTCCGCTGAATTTCACGCTTGATTCGCCGGTGAATTTCGCTGGAATCGTTGAAAAAGTTGGCCGCGTGTAGCACGGAGGATACCGGTGCGTTCTTAATAACGCGGGTTATTTTCGGACTTCTCTCTTTCTCTGCCGTCGCGTTTGCATGCGTACTCTTGCGATAAAGGGATTACCGCGTAATATAACGCCCCCATAGCTGTAGTAATAATACTCGATGATTTGTGCGCGTCGCGAAACTCACTTCGAGAATATATACGTTGAAAATTACGATAACGTGAACATTTCCGTTGGGATTTATTTGCATACAGATGTAATACAGAAAAAAAAAGATCGTCGCCAAAGGAACAAAAAGAGAAAATAATTCTTTATTCTTTTGTTCGCCTTTTTACGTAACGTGAACGTGGGTGAACTTTTTATGTACGGCTAGGATATTCACAATATAATAATCGCCATTGCGCACGAGACGAATTGCTATTCACGATCTGCATACGCGTTGTTTCGCTTGTCAGTTTTGCCAAGTGTACTCTCTAGCGTTTATTGGAGGCATGGCAGAGGAAGAGATTATCTCTCGTCAATAAAACTTGTTCAATAATTGATACGCTTTTATCAGACCCGCTCACGCGAATATTCGGCGGACGATGCGTAGAATATAAAATTTTATTTTTATGAGCCGTGTGCCGATCGTGTGCATTTGGCAAAACAATTAACAATATCGCGATAATTCCTCCGCGTTGTCGGCGGCTATATTTTCAGTATATCCCGTGCGTATTCGCGCCGTCACGTCTTGTGTTTAATTACATTATACGTATAAATCAACAATGCACAAGCTGACGTCGAATTTCCTAGTTATTATACTCCATTCCACATGCTTCCCGGTAAATAATAGTGTAAGCCACATGTTTCCCGATAAATAATAGTATAAGCCAATATCGCGCGCATTTCGATCAAAATATCAGTTTCCATTCTTGTGCCGGACTTCTCTTTTAATGAGGAATGAACAGCAAGACATTTTTTCGCTTGCGACTCGCACAAAGGATATTTCCGCAACACCTCATTTCTGTTGGTGGCGCGCGATATTTAGTCGTTAATTCGCTCTCAGTGGCACGATATCGTTTTAAGCGTACACGAGTCGATAATGTATTCAACGCACGCTCTATATGAAAGAGGTGTTACGTGCGACGAGAGGCACGCTCTTATCGCAGCGTCAAAATGCACGTCGTAGCTAGGCTGGGGAATTAGAAGGAAGCGATATAATGTGCTGAAGCGGATCATGCACTTATCTGGGTCATCTTCTTCCCGATAGGAATCTATTCACTCGTGCAGATGCAAGTGAATATTTCTAGAAATCCATCAGGGATTCAACTAAATATTTAACAGATCTACGTCTCATGCATGAAGAAATGCGTGTGTCTACGTGGCCATAACAATATTTCAAGTTACGTATCCTAAGAGACAGTGAATTTATATTTTCATGTATATAAAAAATTCTTTTCCCCACAATTATTTCTCTCCTCCTCGTGTCGATATATGTTAAATAGTGCTCTTACAAGTACCTTATAACGATATAAGATGAAAGAAAAGATATCAAGCAAGTTTTGCTTCGTCATATTTTACGTCGGGCACTTTTATATCTAAAATCACCGGTTATACTTCTTCTATTACATATAATTTATACACGATTCGCCCTCATTATACAGTAATATTCTTAATTATGCGCTACCAGCTCGCTACACGTTTGCGTATATTTTGTGTATTCTTGCCACCATGCAGTGAGGGAACGATCGATTCGCACGACGGTCGCGACTTTTTCCACGCACCCCCGGGAGAATTGTATGCACGCGGGGAAACAAAGTTCCGAGCGATTAAGTTCGTAGTCCTGTACCTCCTGTTGTCTTTTTAACGTCGCCACGCGAGAGACCCGGGGGAAACTTAACGTGAAGTGTGCTTCTTTAAACTTCTAATGGACATTGTTAGCCTCCCGAGAACAAGACCGGACGTTTCTACGATTCTACGCGCCACGCTAATGACGCGGATTCTCTTTTTGAAGCGAGACGTCTCTCCGGCTCGCAAAAAGTGCACTTTTAACTTTTAAAGATACCAGTTTTATCCCAGCCGTAACTCAGATCAGAAATGAATAAGTTGCTTGAAAGTGAACATTATGTTCTTCAATTAACTTGCGTGATCGAGCGCTTTAGCATGTTCTATAATTCAAGAAGAATCTCTACACCCCTTCAGCAACGATATTTTATTTCTCGCATTGCTTTCTCACAGAAGGGGGTGCGATTTATTCGACACTAGTTTCAATTAGTTATTAATTAGTTGTAATATTGACATTAATGACTCTTTCAGATCTTTATCGGAAATTAATATCGGTCTCCTATAATCCAAGGAAGCTTTCTATTTCAGCTACGATATCTTATCTCTCGCTTTGTTTTCTTATAGGAGGACGATGCAATTGATTCGATATCGTTACTAATTAGTTATGATATTTATTTAGTTTGAATTAGTTGTAATATTAATATCAATGCCTCTTCCAAATCTTCATCAGATGCAAAATTAATATCTGTCTTCTATAATCCAAGGAGGCTTTATACTATATCCTTTCAACTACGATATCTTATCTCTTGCTTTGTTCTCTTATAGGAGGAGGGTGCAATTGATTCGATATCATTATTAATTAATTACAATACTAATATCAATGAATCTTCCAAATCTTTATCGGAGGTGAAATTAATATTCGTATTCTATAATTCAAGAAGGATCTCTACACCCCTTCAGCTACGATATCTTATCTCTCGCTCTGTTTTCTTACAGAAAGAGGAGGGTGCAATTAACTCGATTCCGTTATTAATATTGTTGTAATATTAATCCTAGAGTCGTCGCATGGGGTCTTTAAGAGAATATTATATCCAAAATAGTCTTTTCTTATATTTTACTCAAAAACCTAATTAAACAACTTGGAACTTATATTGAACTCAAAAACCTAATTAAACAAAGAAAATATTTAAGTTCTCAACATAAAAGATATAAAATAATTTATTATATTGGGGTCTCTCAAGATCCCATGCGTCGACTTGTGTTTGAAAAGTAGCGCGACGACTGCAGGGTTAGGGCGAGTTTTTTAATTCATGCGATGGATCCATCGATGAATTGAAGAAGTCGCCCTTAATATCAATGACTGTTTCAAAAATCTTTACCGGAAGCGGAATTAAATGCCCGAGGGAATAATCGTTCGGAAAATGTGGTGTGCTGCAGGGGTAAGAGCATGTCACCGTGATGTTACATCGAAGCGCTTCGTCGCGGCGCCGGCGAGCGTCGCCAAGCATGGCAAATTCGAGCCTGCCGGCAGGGGCGTCTTCGACGATGAGAGGTAGACGAGCGAGTGTCGCCACCGAGAAGCCTGTCGTACTGCCACCAAGCAGTCCCGGCGGAACGATGGAGAGGCAACGGTCGCCGAGGGGTAGCGTGGTGCCGAATATCGCTCTCGACACCGAAAGCGACTCACCCGACGAGGTTTGTACTCCCATTCTTCTCATCTAATTTTCCGCGATTCCGCATAATTGTTTTATGCAAACGAATCTGAGTCTTGCGAAAAATTCATAGATTCTATTTTAGAACTATGGAAAGGAGAGAAAAGTTTCGACAAATATAGATTCGCGAACTGCTACACGTTTGAACCATTGTCATTTTTAATGTGCACGAAAAGTCAATTTTAGATCTAATTTGATATGTACATAACTGAGGCGTGGAGGAATGCGATTTGAGAAATTGGTTTTTCGTTTCATGTAGAAAATGTGCAGGGGTTTTGGTCGGGATTATTGGCCTAAAATCCATTTTTAATGACGACTGGAAAATAGGTCGACACGCGTAATATTTGCTCGTGCGTGATCAGTGGTCGTGCAAAAGCGAGTAGAAAATTATTCCAATCAGTTGAGATTCCCAGTCGGCTTCCGACTGGAATATGTAACGGATTTTATTTTCTTTTTCCGCTGGCTTCAGGCTACGCAATGTTGCGCAGAATATTCAATTACTCGAGGGATATTCGGGGGCGTAGGAGTGTTTGATGTCGTATACGACATAAATGCCGCGTATTCGATAAAACCAAATACGAGTTTTTGTCACGCCTTTTACGCATTGGTTTATCTATGAAATTTTGAGGTTGTGAAATTATGCGACGGATAGATTATCACGTGTTATTCATTAGCGGGCAATCGGTAGAGTGCAGACACACGAATTTCGAAAGCTATCAGTTGGCTTTGCGCAGTGTGTGAGCGCTGAAATGATTAAAATCCATTCGTTTCAATCTGGCGTTTTCACTCGCAGACATACTCGTGACTTCTCTCTGCGTTTCCACAAAAGGATACAATTTCATCTCTTTGTATTAATTAAACTAGGTATACAAGAGAAAAATCCCATATTTACAAACGTCAATTAAATTAAACAATAAAACCTTAAATACTTCATAAAGAGAATAGTAACACAAAATAAATGTATTTTTGGTCTGCTGGATATTTCACGCGGAAAGAGAAACGTGATCTCCCTGGTGAAAAATTGATCATAAAATCGATGTTTCTAACGAACAGTGTAAAGTTGGAATGTTAATATTTCTGCTCTGATGAATCCCAGAGACGAAGTCAATTTCTCGTGTCGCCGCGGGTGCTCGATTAAATAATAATACAATGATCCTTCCAAGCTTCATGAAATTCTCAATTTCGAGGAACAAGTGCTCTAGGGTCTAAGAACCCACGTCCCGTTCCAGGGTATATGTCGCCGAATCCTACCGGATCTCGAGCAGTACGGCGTCTGTCGCAATTCCCTCGCGCCCGAGGTGAGTCGTAGTCCGCGAAACTCGCTGATACCGGACGACTATTGCAGAAGCCCGCGGGGCTCGTTGGTGCCGGATTCTAGCAGGAGCCCGCGCAACAGTCTGGTACCGGATGTGACGAGAACGTCGCGGAGCAGCTTGATACCGGAGGTCTCATTGAGTCCTCGTCACTCTCTGGTGCCGGACTCGGCGCTTAGCCCGAGGAACTCTTTGGTGCCCGACGTGGCCTACAACCGGAGTCCGCGGAACAGCATGGTGGCTATTGGGGCCTCCAGGACTTCCCTTATGCCAGAGAACGGTAGCGCCGCCTTGGGTGCCACTCGCAGCCCAAGGCACTCGCTAATACCGGATTCCACGAGGAGTCCACGTGGTAGCATGGCAAACTTGGACTTTGACCGGAGCCCGCGCGGCTCGATCTGTCCGGACGTACACAGAACACCCAGAGGCAGCATCACACCCATGGAGGTCGCAGACAGAAGTCCACGCGGTTCGATAGCCTCCGAGTGCCTGAACCAGAGTCCCCGCGGCTCAATCGCGCCCGACCCCAATCGATCACCCAGGGGCTCGATAGTGCCGGACTCTAATCGTTCCCCTCGCGGATCGATATGTCCGGAGGGCAACAGGAGTCCCCGAGGTTCGATCGTACCGCACGAGCAGACGAATCGATCGCCGCGCGGCAGCGTCGGCATGAATGACGTCGAGCGGCACTCGCGAGGTTCCCTTGGAGCTGTCAATGATGATGAAAACAGGAGTCCTAGGGGTAGCATTGGACCAGACGGAATCGATAGGAGTCCCAGAGGTAGTCTCGGAGGCATGCAAGACCGAAGAATGCCGAGGAGTTTGAATCCTAGAAGAGCTTCCGCGGATCAGGGTGAGTCAACTTCTAATTGTTCAACGCTAATGACTCGATATCGTAGATTCTGCTTTATGTTTTGACACATGCGTTTTTTATATCTTTTGATATATCAGAATGAAATTCTTTCATATCAAATGATGTACTTTTGATTTATGGTTGTATTTTATTATTTATTTATGTATTTTATGTATTATTTATTTTATATATTATGTTTTATATATTATATTTTATATTTATATTATATATTTATATATTTATATATTATATATTTATATATTATATATTTATATATTATATATTTATATATTTATATTTTATATATATATTATATTTTATATATTATATTTTATGTATTATTTATTTTATATATTATGTATTTTATGTATTATTTATGTATTTTTGATATATGGTTTAATAAACTATTTTGTAGTTATTGCAATTAAAACTTTAGTTAATAATTACAAAAATAGTTTATTGAATTATACATGTTATAGTACATTAAATTCTTATAGTTACTTTATAGTTTCCATTGTCACATTTCTCTCTGAGTGTGGTAATTGCTGAGAATTTTTTGCTATGAAAGCAGTCGTGCCAAGCAATCCTGCTTTGAGTTGTAGGTTACCCTTTTCCACGGTAAAACAAGTATCTGTATTGAGTTACGGGATTAGATTATCGGGGACTTGTCTCCGATGTCGCGCAACTTTCGTATGGAAATGGCCGCGAAAATGTGGTCGGGTACTTGAACGTATCGAGACCGCAATGCAATGCTCTGTGCTCGAGCACCAAAGTCCACCATGTAACCCGATATTCGAGACGTTACAGCATCGCGGTGAAACGCAATGGGATGTGCAGACGAAATGTTTGTGACTGTCGCAGGTGCGGTCGAATTGCGCCAATGATACGCCTACATATCGCACATGTCAGTTATACGTAGCGGAATTAAACGATTATCTGTCCGGTACTATCGATTTTCATTCGAAGTTTGTTCGGAGAAATCACTGTTGCAGTTAAAACGTACTGCTGGATATCCGTAAAGCGCGTCTGATGAAGACGAAGAACTTATCAATTTTTATTACGCATAGCGTATCGCATGTTCGACATCGATAAGCGTTAAAAGTAATGGATAACTTGTTTTTCTTCGCTTGCAAAATAACTGAATAAAGCTATCAGATAAAAAGTAAAAATTGCGCGATGTTTCATATATTAAAACTAAAAAGCTAATAATCTGATAAAATTTAAATAACTTTAGCATAATTTACTGCTTAATTATTGTACGATTATTTTAGTTTTATAAAATAATTAAATAAAATATCAGCTTATTTATAAAAATTATAAAGTAAAAAAAATTATAAAACTATAAAATTATAAAAAACTTATAATTTTATGAAATTATAAAATATTTGAGGTTACTTTTTTTATAAAAATTATAAAAATTAATCTTATTTTTTAAAATCTCTTTAATCTTTTTATTTCTAAAAATTAATTCTCTTATTTTTAAGATGCAGAAATAAGTAATTATACTTTTTTATGAACCCTTCCCCCGTGTGTATTTTTCCGATTACTTTGTAATATCTTTTAATTTTTGTACACCAAGAGAATATTATGGTTTTCTTTTTAAACATATAAATTTTTTAATTCTTAATTCTACTATGCTTTAGTAGTCCACAGAAATAGATTGCTAGTAATGTCCGTCTTACTAAGGTACACAGTAAGTGTCGTAAGAAACACAGGGGATGTTTTAATAGCATAGTTCATTCTTTAAAACATAAGTACAGCACAGTATGAAATGTAAGGATATATTGAATTACCGCAGAATGTCGATCTACTCGGAGGATTGCAAACATCTATAGTAATTTTTACAAAACAAATCTTTAGCGTGTACGATACAAATTTAGCGCAAGTGGATTCATTAGCAAAATTCTGCGCGACTGTTCGTTACTATTCCCGCCGGTGCAGGTTGGAGATCGATCTCGCGATAACATGTATCTCTCTTCCTACGGTAATGCAGTGGCAATTTGACGCTCATTACCGTACAACTCGACGTCAGGTCTCTGGAGGAGCCGATTAAGTTTCGTTCGTTTCTGCCGTTGCGCCCGAGGCATCGAACGCGCGATAGATACGGATAATATATCTCGAATAGCGGAAATTGGTTGCCGGGCGATACACTCCCGCGTGTCGGTCGTCATGGTGTCGTGCATTCGATACTTCTCGTCGGATGCGACAGACATTCCGCGTCTCGAAACAACGCGTGACACGACTTACCGAACGGAACGGAAGGAGCGATCTGCCAAACGATGCAAAACAATATCGACAAACCCGAGCACGATCCGACGCATCCGACCTCGGCGTGGGCTTTCGCCATTAAGAAGCGACGCCGAGAGAAATCCTTTCATCTGTTTTCTGTACTCCCACGCAGTTAAATTTATTGCGCCGCGATTCAATCAGCCCTTGCAAATGCGACTCCATGTCAGGTATTCTCGATTTTACGCAACGACTTCTCAATAATATCATTGTGCCTCGGCACAAGCGCGATATTGAGAAGCGAAAACTTCCCGATTTGTTAGATTTTTTCATTATTCGATCTTTCAATTTTCCGAAACACTACAATATCGTTGTGTCGGAGATTTGCGGAACTTCGTCGAACTTTCAGCCGTGCTTCTTTTATTAACCGCAACGCGGAACATACCAGATTCAATTAAAGTATATCTACCATCGTTATTGCTGGCACTTTCTGACATCTTTCAGATAATTGCGCGATGCAGCGTCTGTAAAATGACCGATCTTTCCGACCGACGAACTTATATACGATCTACTTTCGCAAACTCCCTAATACCACTGAGCTGCTATTGTCGGCTCAAAAGTCCACATCCTGCACATGTGTTGGCACGCTGCAACGTTAAGCTTCATGAGCCAACCTTAACAAACTTGCACACGGCTTACCACTGCCTTAGATACATCCGCATACAGATGTATATATTTCGCGGTAACGAGTTCGCTATTAATATTCTTGAAGCAGAGCTGTCTCGCAGAATAAGACATAACTCCTGTGAATTGTATGCAGCTGAGGAGCTTTTTAACGTAGTGAAACGACGACAGGAAAATGAGAAGCTTTTTCGCCTCAGCAATAATTAACATCATACGCGTTGATATATTGCGAAAGGTTATGCTTCGGTCGCGCAAATTGGCCTGATTTTGTCGAGCGTGCACGGCGCTTATTAACGTCAGCGGCCACGCAGAGCCACCGTTGGTCACGAAATCGAAATGCGCGTCCGATAGGTACTGCTACTTAACTGCTTTCGCGCCAATGTAACGCGAAAAGGGCTTGCGTGCGTTCATACGCGATCAGCAAGGCGGCCCGCGCGTTTTCCCTCCGGACTTTTTCAGCGAGTGAAAATCAAGTTACACGTACAAGGTGCAATTTTCTACTCCATAATTTCGCAATCTCCATCGTTGCGGATTTATTTTAGCAATTGTAATTCTGGACACGCATCAAAGCGCTTTTCTGCAGCGAGTCGCGCGAGGAACGTTGCGATAATCGACATCGCTTCAGCAGATGGGGGCGATTCGTATTCCGTAAATTAAAAGCGCGGATTTATCGCACGAGGCAGCGGCAGCTCGCTGACAAAGATATCTCGTCGCCCGAGTGTAGCAGTTTGCAATATACGCGATCTCTTTGCTGAAAGCGAAATTCACACGGGCACACGACGAATGTAAATTAAAACCCGCACTAACGCTATTAATTATTAACACAGCACTGTGCTTGCAGCTATGCAAATGTGTGATTATTGTCCAATGTATGATTATCTGGTGACTTGCTAACTGCAAACACGAATGTATATGCATAAATGTGTATACTGAGGCGAGTATAGAATAGAAAATAAATATTTAAAACCAGCATATTAAACTAGCATATGATCAAAAGTGCAAAATTTGAACACTAAAACAAATCGGATATTACTTGATTGCGTTTAGTAAACAGATGTAGGAAAATTCTCTCGCGCAATGAAGCAATTTCGTGTACACGAATTTCAAGAACGTGAAAATGTGTTCTAGCTGTAGGAGGAAATTGGTCATAGTTATGCAAGAATAATCCAACCTACTAAATTATGATTTTCGAGTTTTTGCTTCACCAGTGGGTAGCTTTTATGTTTCTCCATATAAAGCAAACAAGTAAAATTAATTAAAAAACAGTTTCTATTTTATAGAAACTGTTATTATTCTATTCTATTTTAAACAGTTTCTATTTTAATTTCTATTCTTTATTAGTTACGTCTTTTTTACTTGTTTTTTTAAGAATTAAGATTGCCAATGAATACCTCTAAAGAGAAGAAAATGAGTATGCTTAACTTCTCGAACGATTACGAAGAACTTCAGTGCAATGTATATTTTGTAAATTGTATATCACTTTTCCATAAACGTATTTTACATAGGTTGGATTATCTTTGCATAACTACCATTGCCGACTACAGATGAAGAAAGGAAAAATAAAATATCTTCTATCTGTATTTCGCGATCTTGTTGGCCAGGAGTTGATTGCCGTCGATATATATTCACGTGATAACGAGCAAGGTTGTCTCGAGCTTTACAAGATGCCCGGGGAAATTCAAATATTTGCGTTTATCTAGGGTGCACGAGAAACCGAAGTTCCTCGCCTTATCGCCAAAGAGAAGTGAGCTCGGGAAGTGTCAGATCAGGCGGAAGCGCCGGCGCCCAGATCAACCTGGGATACGGGACGAATGCCTGGGCCGACTCCAGGCGAGCCAGCAGCTCCGTTTCGCAGGTAACCTCTTGCCCCCTTGTCGGCTATTGTTATCTCGGCTACGTACAGGGAATTTTCTTTCTCTGCCCGCGTCGTTTACGTTGCACGTCTCAGTTATGCTACGAGTGTTTCGCGATACTTCGTCCGAGTGACGAGAAAAGGAACGACCAAGACACGCGAGACCTTTATGGCGCACCGGCTGTACCACAGGTGACTCGAGAGTGCAATTTGTCATTAATCATTCGTCGCAGTAATTACGCCGGTGACGCGAAATGTCGCGGACAGCGGAAATGATGCTTTTCACGCGCAGGAAGCACGCTAACAAGTGCGACCTCCGTGAGTTTAGAGAAGGTTTCTTCTCCGTTTCAACGTTTGTTGAAACTTTGCGCGAAACGGCCAAGCTCGGGCGCGTAGTTATTTCTATCACAGCTGAAGTGCCATTTTAAATATGTATGCAACGATATCTCGCGAACCAGAATGTCATCTAGCTGGCACAACGGAGCAATCTATCGAACAGAGGAAAAGAGAGAGAGAAAGAGAGAGACAGAGAGAGAGAGAGAGAGAGAGAGAGAGAGAGAGAGAGAGAGAGAGAGAGAAAGAGAGAGAGAGAGTTAATATGCTTCAGATACTCTATAGAATATCTTACGCGACTTTTCATTGAAGCTTCGTTCCCTGCGAGCCAGGGATAGTATTTTAAAATATTAAAAGATACTATCCGCATAAACTTTCACGATTATAACGACGTGAAACAAATGATGGAAACTTTACTTCTTTTAATTATACTCGTCAATAAAATTATCGCATAGGTAAATTCATGTCGACATTTTGCACAATTTTAAATAGACATAATAGCGCGAAACATTATCGTATTTGAAATCTTTCTTTTTTATTTTAAAGAGCGTAAAAGTCTGAAGTTTAAGGAGCATTCGTAAATTTTGAATTTACTCTTTCCCCTTCCCGCAGTCTTTTCAGAAGTAAAGACGTGTTGCGTCTCCAAAAAATTGCACAATTTGACGTATCCTACGAGGTAAACTAAATTCTTTTCATAAATTTCATGATAGCCGTTGTAAAGTACAGACTTTCTCCTGCAATTTAAAAAAAAAAGTGAACTAGTACGATCTTTTTTTTCGGAGTTACGACATAATTACCTATGCATTTTAATTTTAAATGAGCATAATACCGCGAAACACTATCGTATTTGAAATCTTGTTTTTTTATTTTGAAGAGTGAAGTCCGTATTTTAAGGATTTTTATTCGTCTGATTTTGAATTTAATTTTTCCTTCCCGCAATCTTTTCAAAAGTAAAGACGTGTTGCGTCTCCAAAAAATTGCACAATTTGTCGTATCCTACGGACTAAAATCCGTGGACTAAATTTTTTTCGTAAATTTCATCATAACCATCGTAAAGTATAGACTTTCTCCTGCAATTGAAAAAAAAAGCGGATTTGTGTGATGTTTTTTTTGCGGAATTACGACATGTCAAAGTTACCTATGCATTTTTTTAAATCGCTTAATTTGACGCCCTTTATTGAGTAGAGTGAATTCTTTTCACAAATCTTACGATAATCATCGTAAAATATCGACGTTTCCTTGCAAATAAAAAATAAAGAAGAGACGTGCTAATGGTAATGCTAATGCTGATGGTAACTGATTAAAAATGCATAGGTAACTTTGATACGCCGTACATCACGGAAGAAAGTCGTGCACACCTCTTCTTTATTTTTTTATTTGCAAGGAAATATCGATATTTTACGATGATTATCGTAAGATTTGTGAAAAGAATTCATTCTACTCAATAGACGTCAAATTAAGCGATTTAAAAAAATGCATAGATAACTTTGACATGTCGTAACTCCGCAAAAAAAAATCGTACAAATTCGCTTTTTTTTAAATTGCGAAGAAAGGAATAGGAGAAAGTTTATACTTTACGAAATTACAGTTTGCGAAGAATAGGAGAAAGTTTATACTTTACGATGGTTATCATGAAACTTACGAAAAAAAATTAGTCTATCCCGTAGGATACAACAAATTATGCAATTTTTTGAAGACGCAACACGTCTTTACTTTTGAAAAGACTGTGAGAAGGAGAGATTAAATTCAAAATCGGACGAATGCTTCTTAAAGTATGGATTTCATTCTTCAAAATAAAAAAAAAAGATTTCAAATACGATAGTGTTTCGCGGTATTATGCTCATTTAAAACTAAATGCATATGTAATTTTTGATGTGTCGCAACTCCGTGAAAAAAAATCGTACAAGTCCACTTTTTTTTTAAATTGCAGGGGAAAGTCTATACTTTACAACGGCTATCATAAAATTTACAAAAAAAATTTAGTTCGCCTCATAGGATACGTCAAATTGCTATGATACGTGCAATTTTTTAGAGACGCAACACATCCTTACTTCTGAAAAGAACTGCGGGAAGAGGAGAAAGTAAATTCAAAATCGGACGAATATTCCTCAAACTACAGACTTCACTCTTTAAAATAAAAAAAAGAAGATTTCAAATACGATAATGTTTCGCGCTATTATGCCCATTTAAAATTGTGCGAAATTTTGACATAAATTTACCTTTGCGATAATTTTGTTGACAAGTGTATATTTACGAAGCAAATATAACATATATAGAATTAATCATTGAATTTACATCATACAACAATAAATTTTCTCTTTTATCGATACAGTAACAAATTTACTAGAAGTTACACTTAGATTTTCACGTTACATATGATACGACATATTGTTTTGATTTGAGGCAAATTTTAACATTTTTTTCGTATTTCTTCCGTATTTATATCTCATCATTCTATTCTATTCTATTTCTGATAAAAATATGAGGGAAAAAATCTGATTGATTGCGAGAGACTCAACGTTGCTAAGTAATATAATATATTTAAAGTTATTGTACGTACATCAGTCTATCAGAGTGGTTATTAAAGCGGTATACACACACCAGCAAGATATCATGTCTTTTTGTACAAGGAAACAGGAACAGACTTGTTAACAGGTAAGTTATTAAAATCCTGATTCGATCAGATAATTATGAGATGGGTCTCGTCTAAGTCACGGAATACGGATCGAAAACTTGCACGTGCATCACTCAAGTATTAAGCAGAAAATAGATGCGTTAAGACTGAGACTCGTATCCTCGTGGGAGGTTTGCCCCAACAGGCGTTGCTCTTTGCCAAATTAATTTCCGTCGAGCCAAATTTCAATCGAGTGCAGAGCGACAGCTGCATAGACACGTTATTTCCTGTTTCTTCTGTTTTTTTCTTTTCCTCGTCTCCCTCTTTTCGCACTTAATCTCTTTCCGCGCTTATCCCCGTAAAATGTTCAAAGTAATTTCCTTCGTTACTGCTCTCAGAAATGTCGGCCTTGCAGTACTTCTCTTTTCTCTCACGTTATATCACGGCGGAATATCTATTTTCTCATTTGCAACTTTTTGTCGATCAATGGTAAAGTTTGCTTAAGTCTACTTACAAAACTAGAAAACGAGTTGAGATGTCCCTGGCGGAAGATAGCCGTGTGATAAAGAAAAAACGGAGTCACAGATAAAATTCGTTCATCTAATCAGTCGATTGAAAGAAGTGTGAAATTAATCGCACGTAGGGTAAGCCTAACAAAGTTATCTCGACGCCGTTCATCTCTCGGAATCGCTCGTTCGTCCTTTAATTAGATCACCTAGAATACAGAATGGCTTTCCCCGGCGGAGAAAGTTCTGTGCTGAAAGAATAACTCGCACGATCTGAAATTGCATTCCTGACTGGCTCCACGGTACGGACACAACGTGGCGCGATATGTTGCTGCAACACACGCGAGGTGAAGTAACGAGTGAATAACGATACGATCCCGGTAGCTTCGCAACGGAAATCCTATACACCGGCTTTTGTTCCCTTGCACTCTACCCTTTGCCGGAAAATTATAATGAGTCCGAAAGGGCTTATTTCGTCTTACGTGAGCTCATTTTTCTGTTTTATTTGCAAAAGAGGGAAACTATAGGAATGTATGATGCGTCTCCGGACCTTTGAACGCGCGATGACGAGACGACGCTTCCAACAAGATTTTTCCTCCTTTTCCCGCAATTCCGCTTTATTCGAGAAATGAAGAATGACTGATGCGGTTTCGGCTGCACGACTCGACGGGGTTTTACGCGATGAAACTGGCGCGCCCCCGCGAGCTCTTGGGATTTATTGCGAGTGCTGTTACGTGCCGCGAGCTCGCGTGTCTTGAGACACCAGATGTTCCCGGACTCTAAATAATAAACGAAGCACTGTCCTTGCGTTCAAATGTGTAAATTCCAGTGCGCATATGCGCGCGCCGGGGATGAAAAGTTGAGGATTTAAAAGCGCACTATTTGTACACAGGCACGCTCTGTTCGTGACAGCTTAAATTTTTCTCGCGCAGCGTTCACGCTCGCCGCTTATTTCGCACGCAAGAAACCCGTTTGGAATGTGTACGCGCTAGACGAGGTCTCTCAAAGGATCAATTTCGTACGGCATAAAGCGGGAATCGGTGGTACGGTGAGAAATAAGAGACGTGTCAGCAACCGTTTGGTGATGCTGCGTTCGCGCTTTTCACGATCGCTTATTGGATCCACGTTGTGGAAGGTGAACGGAATATAAATTGATCTCTGGTGTCGAACCTGAGCGGCGTTTCGAGAGAGCACTGATAATTCACGAAAGAGTGCCGAGACCGATAATTAAATCGCATCGACGGAGCTCGGTTTCTTCCAAAACATATCCTTTCTCGTTTTTCTCCGCCGATCGAATTTCTTCGTAAACATTCTTTTCGCACAGCATGGAAATTTTATTTGTCCCGAATGAAAGTTGTATTGACATTTGGGAATATTTGAAAAATTTTCTGACATTTATAAATTTGGACGCGAGCGTTAATTTTCGTTTTTGCTTCATAAAAGTTGTTCAACATGCGTTCCTTGCGGACGAAAAAACTGCTTTGGCTTGGTTGAGTAATTGGATTAATTCATAATCCAGGCATCCTAGATGCAGGCAGGGTAACACATGGTAAGGTGAATTAATATACGGGATGTAGCAACAAAGATAGAATAAACACAAACTGAAACGTCGCGAAGCAACATTAGCGAAGTGAAATCGATTAAATGTGGGGAAATTCAAGAGAAATGCGAGCGTTTGCAAATTTTGGCGAAATCGTTTCCGCGAGGAGAAGCAACGTCGCCTGTGCGATATTAAACAAAGTGAATGTATTTGCTGGCGGAAAATCGCATTACGTTTACGAGAGACTGTCGGAAGAAAATCTGATTTGAGCTGTCTCGCGTGTGCTTTCAGCTTTCAGGCGACGAGTCACGTCGGCTTTGCGCCGGCGGCGCCAAAGTACTCGAAAAGAGCGACGCGGAAGCTGCGAACCTCGGCGTAGCGACCTACGGTTCGGTCGTGTTTCAGCTGAAAGACGCCCATCTCGAGGCAAACGGTATCTGCGACTTTGTCTTTCGCGCACTCAAGGTTATCAGCAAGACGATGACGTTCACCATATGTCTCAGCTGTCTGTCCACTGTGCCTATCTTGATGTTCATCTTTGGTGAGTGTGACGTTACGCAAAGAATTGCTTTTTCTTGCGAGCGGGCGCAGAGAAGAGGAAACGGCCTCTCTCGATTGAATCTCGCGCGGGAACTTTGACCGATGATCAACCGCGCGGGAATAATTCACTCGCAAGGTAAAGATGTTCGCGAATGGTATAATGAATATTGCACAATGAGCAGCGGCGGGATAAGTGGGTCGAAAGTGGCATTACCTCTCTCTCGGGGCTGCTCGTCGCGGTTCGATCCGTTTTATACTTCGGCAACCGTCGCGGGATCAATACTTAGTATGCCTGTGCTTAAGAATTAATGACGGACTTTCTCGTGAGACTTGGTGGAAAGGAAGACTCAGTAAGGCGATATCACCCGTTTCCGTCTACTCTTACATCATCACACACACAGTGCCTCTTAAAATGTGAGCTCTGCTGTCGTATCTACTTGATATATAAGGTGTCTGACAGTTATTGACACATCCGTTGTACATGCAGATAGAACTCATTAAGCTGAACACAAAACTCCCCCACCATTTCGCAAGCAAACACGTAGGATTTTGCATTATTAATTAAGGAAGATTGATGAATAACTCGCAGACAAGTGTCGCAATAAAAGTGGCGCGATAAAAGTCTCAATAAAAGTGCGATCCACGCGCGATACGGTTTATGAGAGCTGTGATGACGTCTGCCATCATGTGCTTGTACATTAAGTAAAACTGAAAAAAAAATTCTCTACTATTTTGCAAATAATCACATAGATTTTTCGTTATTAATTAAAGAAGATTGGCATATGATTGTGCGCGAAGCTGCAACAATTCTTGAATTAATAATTCAAAACTTTACGTGGTTATTTACGAAATGGAGTTTGCGAAATAGAGAAATTTTGTGTTTAGTTTGGTCTAGTTTCATCTGCGCACAACAAATGTGTCATGAATTATCAGACATCGTGTATAATGTTAATTTGATACTTTTTATTGCGCTATTTTTTCATACGATCCCTCTAATCTATCACTTAACACTTTCCAAAGTTAACGCGTCCTTGTATTTTTTATGCACATGAAGGAAAATTGAATTGATTCTTGAAAGGAGATTAAGAGGGATGGAATAATTAAATAAGATGTAGCTTCCCGTGTGTTTAAATTATAAAATTTCGTGAAACTTTCCGACTACTTCTGAAAAGTGAGCTTTCTTTTGTTTCTCTCGGTTTTGCGATAAGTTTCCTTTGTTATCCCGTTAATTTCTCCCCTCTCTCTAAAAGGGATACTTTCATGCATTACGTCGAATGCGAATTATTTCAAATATCAAAGAAAAATTTTAACACGCGGTATTATCAGTAACGCGGCGTTAATCACTTTTCTTTCTTCAGCCGATCTCTAAGCTCAGTTCGGATTAAAGGAACGGAGCTTGATAACGGAAGATGATTCCCCGAGGTATTTCACGTCGAGGACGCGCCGATTGGTGTGGGAGATAAAGTCCTTTTATCAATGTCCCTCTGGTGAAAGTATATCTCGTGTGTCTCTCGCTGATATGAACCTGCGCGTGGAATTTTATCCGGACAAATAAATCGTTGAAATTCTTCGTCGGATAGAACGATAAATCACAAAGGCTTTTCAAAATTTCTAAAATTCCCGAATCGCTGTCGTTTAGTGTTGCGGTACATGAGGCAGCGCTATTTTTATAATTTGCCAAATATAATTAAGTGCCCATAAAACTTTTTTAAAAATATCGTTAAAAAAAATATCACTTCGCTATCGCAAATATTATACATGTCGCGAGAAAAATATATTACGCTGCATTAAAAATTGAAAATGTATACTTTAACGAACACACCTCGGAAAGAATTTTTTCGGGACTGAGAAAGGACAGATAGAAAAAAAGAGAGAGAGGAGATCTTAAAATATTTAACTATTTAACTCTAAAATTAATTATGGTAAATATACACGCGATTGGTAATTGGTATAGAATTCGAGTCGAAATGTTTGTTCTACATCAGTCCTACAAATTTGAAGAACTTAATGAAGAATCTCAAAACACTATACAAAGCTATTGTTGTACTTTACTGCAGATACCATAGAAGGAGGAGGAGAGCATACTACTAGGTGGCGGGCGGGAGACGCCGTGCGTTCGAGATCTGCGTATCTTTTTCGTTCCAGAAAGAGAAAAATATCGAGAGCGCGGTTCTTTTGGCTAGGCCGGGGGGGACTCGAACCCGGGTCTTTCGCTTGCCGGGCGACTGCTCTAAACCACTGAGCTACCTGACACTCCACGCTCACGACACTCTCCTCTTCCTAGATAACGCTCAGAGATATCGTTCGGAAGCGACATCTCTCGGCGCGATCCCGAGCGCACGGCGACTACAGAGAGAAACAATGTTACTGTACCAAATGGTACAGCTATCAGTCTCTCAAAGTCAAAGGTTGCTATCCTTTAAGACCTGCTATGTATGCCCGTCTCCACCGTTGCCCCTCCTAGTAAATACTGCAGGTGGTTGTTTACTGCCGTTTTGTCCATACTGAAGAAACTCGAAGAGAGAACTGATTCAAGAACTCGTTCAAAAAAGAATATTCAATATTCGATTGTCTCAGTATATTCTACTAGAATTTATTTATTTCCAAAATTTATTTATTTTTTATTTGTTTATATATATATTTCTTTCTATTTATTTATTTAATTCTAAAATTGCGGGGCGCGAGACAGTCGCGACTCGACGATGAAGATTCGAGATCCGATATTTAACTTGAATATTTTTTAACAAAACTGACAAAGTTCAGAAACTCTCAACGCGATCAAAGCTGTCCCTTATTCCTTTACTTCGCGGAGAAAATGTCAGAAAAATTAAACGCTCAGATGTATCGAATATATAAAACTAACACTCCCTCATTGCTACTCGCGACATTGCTCTGTCCGGTCGGAAAACCTCAAAAACCGCATGATTTGTAGGGAACATGGAAGAGGTAAAAATTTTCGATTATAGAACGGTTTAAATCATCCAATTATTTAAAAAAATCCGTGCTCATCCCGTTTCCCTTTCCTTTTCAAACACTCGTTCTTATTTGGACACGTGTGTATATAATATATATTATTCCATCACGTTATATACTATAATTGATGATAAACGAGATGTGATGTCATTATACATTAATACATTAATTCGCGAATATACACATGCGATTGGCAATTAACGAAATGTGGATACTTGAATAAAATTTACATAGATAAGCAGATGTTGAATTATTTAATAAAGATTACAGTGTGAGTAAATGGGTAAAAGAACAAATCGTTAGTCTCATCTCTTCCTAACTTCTTTTTTCTTTTTTTTTAACGAAAGTTGCGATGAAATTTGTAGCTCTTAAAAGAACTGATCTGAAGCTGGAAAGGTAAAAATAACAGTTATACGTCTAACAATCCTTATTAGTAACTTTATCAAAAATGTTTATCAATAATGATTTAACTATAGAACATCAGTAAAATAACAAAAGTTAAACAGAAGCATCAAAAGGTGTTGGTTGACGTTAACAAGACTGGATACGCGGCCAAAGAAGCATTATCAGACGTGAAAATCAACAGTCGCAAGATTTACGTTACATTCTAAGGCCGATATTCATAGACTCGTGAATTATTTAAGATTTTTGATCGAAGGTATAATTAATCACAGACTGATATTCATGGACTGTTACTTGGTCGTTTGGATCGATACTTCTTGTGTGAAATAATGCAAGAAATACAAGTATAGGTTGACAATTAATCGGAATACATTGAAGTTATAATTATATGTCGAATGATGACAAGTTATAAATGTTGGCCTAAATTTCGACTCGGATATTTCTTTATTTTCAAGTTCGCCAAACGTTCCGTAAAAACGGAAATTTTCTGTATAATAAATGATTTAGCACACCTTGAAGATATATGATGTATCGCCATCCTCATCCGGCGTCTTGCGTCTTTTATCTTGGCATCTCAACCCAGCATCCTTGCTACTCCGTCGTGGCACTGGTACTGACACTGACACTAACAATGACACTCGCGTAGAGACGATTATTGAATCGAAGATGCACGTGTTAAATAACGCGATCCCGACGAGAGACTGATTAAGTATCTCAAAAGTGCCGACGAAATAGTTTAATCACACGCGTAGTCCGCGCGCGTTGTATACGTGTTACTCGCCGGCATGGAACTGAACGGAAAACTTCAAAAAGTTCGCAACGAATAAAAGTAAACATGATTGCTTCGAAGGTTTTTGTTTTGTTTTGACTGCGTGATCACTTGGGCTCATTAATGAATGACTACCATTGGCGACGAGTGGAGATGAGTTTACATTTTTTACCGATTGTTCTCGTATTCTCGCGCGTCGCGCACTTTTTTCTGTGATCGAGCGTTGAAATACATTTTAAGAAAAATTAATATTGGAATACATATATGTATCGCATATGAATATGTATATATATATATATATATATATATATATATATATATATATATATATATATGGCATATAAAATACACTTTAAGAAAAAAAATAATAAGAAAAAAATTAATATTGAAATACATGTACAGAGTGTCCCGTATCACCTTCACAATCTTTCGTGAGGACGTAGAGCGGATTGAGATGAACACAAAAGTTCCATATCGTTTTGCGATATTCTTAATAACCGAAATTAATTAAAGAAGATTCGTCTGCACAGTCTGCCGTTGTATACTTATACATTAAGTTAAATTGAACAAAAAAGTTCTTTACCATTTTGCAAATAACCACATAGATTTTTAGATATTAATTAAAGAAAATTGTTACATAATTGTATACCACAATGCACAAATTTCCTTTTATTAATGGTAGAGGACTTTTTTGTTCAGTTTGACTTAATGTATAAGTATACAACAGCAGACGGTGCCACTGCAGTTCATCTATCATATCGCGCGTGATTATTCACCAATTTTCTTTAATTAATTTCTCGGCTATTATTGAAAATATCGTAAAACGGTATGGGATTTTTGTGTTCATCTCAATCCTCTCTTCGTCCTCACGAGAGATTGTGAAGGTATATGGGACACCCTGTATATGTATTATAGGGTACAGGGTATCCCTGTATAGGGATACAGGGTATCTCACACTCTCCTCCGTGCATTTTGTGGGAACGTAGAACAGGTTGCGGTGGACATAAAAGTTCTATACTGTTTTGCGATATTCGCAATAATTATCGAGATATTAATTGTAGAAAATTTGTGAATGATCATGCAGAATATGATAAATCGGTTATAGTAGCAACGATTGCCGTCGTATACTTATACTTTAAATCAAATTGAACAAAAAAGTCCTCTACCATTTTGCAAATAATCACTCATAGATTTTTAATTATTACTTAAAGAAGATGAGTGCATTATCATGCAAAATCGTGCAATAATCTTCTTTAATTAATAATTAAAAATCTATGTGATTACTTGAAAAATGGTAGAGGATTTTTTGTTCAATTTGACTTAATATATATACCTGTATATATGGCATAAGAATATGTATATATACATATGACATATGAAATACATTTTAAGAAAAATTAATATTAAATATTGCAAGCGCCTGAGAAAAGAATCTTTTTCATGCAAATTATACGGTATCATTTATAATTAATGCTACCGGGTTACGACACGCGAAACGCTAGCGTGTTGAGCTTACGGCATGCAAGCGTACTTACTTTCTCGGCCGCTTACTCTCGTGAAGGGAGGTATAGACGTTCAACCTGATTTATTACGGGTCCGGTGCATTCACCTTCCGGCGAAGTTCGCCCGTTAAAAACGTGCAATCGATAATAATGGCCTGGACGAACCGCGAAAGTGGCCGCGGATCATCGATTCTAAATGCGACTTAGGTCTTTCGTAAATCACGGCACGGAAATACAATCGAAAGGATCGCGGGTAGCAAGGTGCGCCGTGGAAATTGGATGATGCACTTAGAGCTTGGGTTGAAGAACGGGTGCGCGTGTTGAATTTTCAAAGAATTGCCACGAGACTGCAACTTGTTATCGTATATCTCGTGTCCAAAGGAAAGAGAGGAAAGAGATTAAGATGACTCTAATAGAAGAATAGAAGCTAAAAGATCGGTTGAAACTTTTTAGCAAAAATTGATTCAATCGGCAAATTGGTATCGATATGAGCTTAACTTCGTTCCACTTGACGTGTTATTTTCAAACTAATGGCCGCGAACGCGGTCTCGGTCGTTCATAACTCGCATTATTGCATCGGATGTAACGTCCACGTTGAGATTTAAATAAGCGTAATTGCGCTTCAGAGCTTTTGTGGTTTTGACGTAGTATTGTAATATCTTCAGAAACGCGCTCTTGATAACTGTATTAAATTCTTTTTTCATATCAATCTCATGGCGAATGCCACGAGAAATAAATCCTCTAGAAAATATCGCTCGAGATTATTCCACGTAGAATCAATAGTTCACACACACAAGACTCAAGACGAGTACAACAACAAGATGTGTGTTGCTCAAGTATAGTAGGAGAACCTTTGGATATTTGCATACATGTTAGCTTAAGTTGGATGTCGAATCAGGACGTGATACACAGGATGGATGTCCGGGAACGCAATTAATGCTAAATTATTCTTCGTCGGTGTTGCAAAAAGCGCATGATAATGACGCACGTCAGACACGCTACGTTCTGATGGATGGGTAAGAATATCAGCTGCTAGACGTCGTTTTCTTTTCTTCCCGATGAGAATAACGCTGATGAGCTCACATAGTATTAAACAAACTACCATGTCACGAACTGTAACTGCACAATACTGAGACTAGGTAATGACGTATTCGACTGCTGGCATACGCAGAAAACGAGAAAAAGGAAATACATCGCGATAAAAAGTCCACTGACGGTGGAGATCCCAGCGGAAAAATCAGAGCAGAGGTGGAAGTCGTAATATTGATTATTCATTGCCGTGTCGCGTCATTGCGCGCACATCATCCGACGCATTAAAATTGAAATTTATATGCGTATATCCAGACAGAAAAAACTCAACATAAGCGCGTTTTATATACCTTCCCCTCTTCTCCCGTGAGGGGAACAAATTATATACAAGTATTTCTTCGGAATCTAACCTCTCTCTCATGGAGACATAGTACGAATTAAGATAAACATAAAAATTCTATATACTGTTTTGCGATATTCCCAATAATTATCGAGATATTAATTAAAGGAGATTTGTGAATGATCACGCGAGATATGGTAGATGAGCTATAGTGGCGACGTCTGCCATCGTCAATTAGGTCAAACTGAACAAAAAGTCCTCTACCATTTTAATAACTTTGTAGATTTTTATTTATTAATTAAAGTATTATTAATTATAGAAAATTGGCGGATGGTCGCTCGCGATAAAATATTAATGTTTTCTAATTGGTAACTAAAAATCTACAAGGCTTTTAGGAATTGGTAGATGCCTCCATGAGAGCTTCCGAGATTGTTCTGCGACATCTTATATCAATTGTAAAGGGGGTATGATAATTTTTTATGTCCGTAAGCATAGACATCTCTTTCTCGTAATATGGAATAAAAAATCGCATGTCCAATTTGACTTTTACAGGTGTGCAGTTCATCAAGGATTGTCCGGTAGAGCCATACATTCCCGTGTACATGCTGATCGGTGGAGTTGTAGGCGCCGTGCGTATGTTTTGGGCGCTCTATTCGCAGATACGCTCTCGGAGGCCGGAGGTCTTGTCCGTACCTTCTGCCAGACCACATGTCTCACCCATGAAATTACTCTCCATAGCTTTATCGTGCTTCCTGGTCGGGTGGTTCGTGTTAGGTAAGCAAGATATTTTCTACGAAATTCTATCGCGTCTGTAATTTACCCCGTGAGAGCGGTCCTCGAACTTTCTGAATGGCACAATGCCACAGAGGATTTATTCACACACACAAACACGCATACACACATATACACACATATGTACACACAAATGCACACGATGAGTTCAAAGCCACATTACGGAAATATGTTCATAATACTTCCTTCCGTGATTTCATAATAATCTCACGTTAAAGTACCAATAAACTTGCCTAGAAGTTTATTATTATACAGAAGATAAGGAGGAAGGGAACACACACACACACAATCTCTCCAATAAAATACACGATAAAATTAATAACCGCTATTCTTTGACACACTATCCGGACAATTAAATCGAACGGTTTTCTTGTCTTATACTTTTTTACACTTTTTATACTTTTTTACTTCTTTCATTTTTCCTTTTCATCAAGCGATGCGCTAGCCCGACGATTGATTTTTTTTTATCTAAGCATTAATATGAAGTCATTAATTCACTTGTCCAGCACATTGTAATTAGTATATGCCAGAAAGAATTACTCATTTTATCGTTTGTCTAAAACTTGCGACTTGATCGAAATTCGTAATGAAGATGGAGTAAATCCCGAGATTTATTTCATCTTCATGCGAACGACGGAAACGCAACGACGACACACAAAGTTCGCGGAGAACACCGCGTTATTATGCATTATTATGTTGCTTCACAAACATTGCAACGTGAATTGTGTTTAACTTCCTTCTATGCCGGCCTTAATTGCGCGATGCTTTCTGCGCCTACTATGTTATTCTTGCGGGAATCCTTTCTATTCACATTATGCCGGCAAAAATATCGGTCAAGTGGCAGGCTTTGTTTATATTTGCACTTTGCGCGGTTGATTTTAATGGCGGATTCTATCTTTAACGAGGAAAATGGATCGAGATATTTCAGAGGCGTGTTCTCGCCGTTCTGTCATTTTAATCGAGCCAGCTATTTATTTTCCTTTTGTCACATAAATTGTCGATATTTCTTCCGGCGTATCTCTTCCTCCTATTAATTCAGAATCGAATGCGTAAAATGGCGAAGAATCTATTTTATCTTTAATAGGGAAAATGGATCGAAGTCGAGATATTTTAGAGGCGTGTTCTCGCCGTACTGTTATTTTAATCGACTCAGCCATTTATTTCCGTTTTGTCACATGAATTGTCGATATTTCTTCCGATGTACCTCTCCCTTTTGTTAATTCAGGATCGAATGCATGGAATGACGAAGAACGTAAGGCACCGCGAGCTCGTGGCATAACGTTCGCATGCCAATTCGTGTGGAAAAAGGAATTCCGCGACTGGGAAAAAATTCAGCGGTAGAACGATTAAACCGAGTTCGTGACCGAGCATCGCCGTGCGATATTTACAATTCGTGCGGCGCGCGAACGTCATAGTGGAAAACGCGACAGTTCGCTGGTCGGAGTACGGCACGTAATTGCAGACTGCTTAATCTCGAGCACCTGATATATGTGCGTCACGTAACAGCGAGGTCGTTAGCACTTTGGGAGTTTTTGGGTCGGACGCAAAAGTGTAGTTCTAGTTGTGCTAACGGAGGGGCAAATTGCGAGAGGAATGCCTTTTGGCTGCGGTTCAAGAGAATTATTTTTTAGTCGAAAAAGGAAGCTAAGTCCGACTATATTTCGCCGAGACATACTTCTATTCTTTTTTTTTTTCATCGCCTACACATTAAGTATGATATTGACTCGCGAGTAGTCGGTCTTGTAAGTAGTCTTTTTTCCCTTTTCTGTTTCAGGACATTATTGGATACTGCACATAAAATGGCCGGAATACGAGTTTTCGTTGTACGCGCCCAATAATTGGTGTCACAAGACGCTCTACATTTTTTCTTTAGTTCATTTGTGCGTGGTGTATGCGGTTTTGTTAGTGATACTGTTGGTCGCGATCGGCCTGGCTTTCTGCAGAATTCTGGAATGTCCCTTACCAGAAAGGTAAGTCGATGTTGCGCACATGTACTCGGAGAGCACCCGGCTTGCAGGCATTTCTCTTCTTAGACTTCAACAGTCACAGAGTTGCATGAAATCTCAGTTGAACGATGAAATCAGTTGCATTGATTACAAGCCGATAACGTTGCATTCATTCGCGCGAAATGTCTAAAAGCTGTCTTCTTACAAATTGCAGATATAGAAAGCGACAGTTCCGATCAAGACTAGTTTTCCTAAAAATTTTCAAGATAGGGGAATAATTCGCGACGTCGCGCGATTTTCTTTGGAAAATGCGAGCGCGAGTCACATAATGAAAATAACGCGCGATGTTGACGTAGTTCCCGTAGAAATTGACGACGCAAACTATTTTACGACGGCGAACCCGACGATGAAAAATATTTCGCTCCGGCGCGTCACCGCGTTTCAATCTGCGTATATCAAAACACTCACTCGATACGTTTGGAGAGCTGAGTAGCACACGCGCATATCACGTAACGTGCGGCTCGTATAAACGCACACCTATCATATTTCTATCGTCGGCGAAATGTGAACGCCCACTCGAAGCCCCGTGCTGCGTGCTCAACATGATAACGAGATGATTAAAATATTTGCGGCGATTGTACAAGGGATACACGTGGCGAGCCTTTGTAAAAATTCCTGTACCGTATCGCGACTTGGCCGTTTACACCCTGCGCCCAAGACACACAGAGAAGCATCCAAAATAAGAAAAAAAGTAAAGTAAAGAAAAAAAGACGAAGCGTTTTCGAACCCATGTTCGTGTAAACTTTCTCTTTTATTTTTGATATCGCTATACGCTCCCTGAGTGCACCCTTTAAAGCTGGAGAATGTCTTCCGTAAGGGAGACCTGCCGGAATCGTGTTTGTCTAGCCATTACTAACGAAAAAATTGTAATTCTCCGACCGGTGCAATTCCGACGACACTCTTCTATCGATCTACGTGTAATAAACATCGAAATTCTGAAAGAGGAAAAAAATAACCACAGTAAGATAGAGACATTTTGTATAAATCGACGAATCTTTCTCTCCGCGGTCGATAAGAGCACACTCACGCTCCAAAGTGCGCCCGTTCTGCTCGACTTTCAGATACAAATAACCATGGCGATCTGTTCGCCAGAATAAAATCCGCGAGAGGAAGAAGAAGAAGCAGAAGTTGGCGGTCAGCGATAGGGGTGGTGGCTGGCGTCTAGACAGATGCAAGGTCCTGGAAGACCTGCAGGAGGAGGAGGATGACGATGACTACTACGAGCGGAGCGGCGATGTCGAGTCGGGCGAGGACAACAGCAGTAACAAGATTGTCCAGGAGGTGAAGTTCAGCAGCAAAGTGCAGTTTCGCGCGCCGGATATCATCGAGTTGTGATGAACAAGCGACCACGACGGAGGAGGAGTTCTGCCGTCGAAAGGGCGACGGAAGGACGCGACCGGCGGGATGTTGTCGGCGGGAGCAATTCGTAATCTGGAAAAGTTTGCTGCGATAACGAGAACACTAGCCGCGGGGGCGGGATCTGCGACGAAGAGGGGAAGTAGCGAGATTGTAGCGGAAGAATGGATAATGAGGTCGCGAGAGAAAAACGCCGCGGGAGACCAATGACGACATATATATCTTTTTCATGAGTAATCGAGGTCGAGACCTCGACACGTGCGAGAAGGGATGCTTGTCTTCCGTGGAGGAGGGGGGGAGAGGGGTGATGGAAATCCGGAAAAGTTCTCGAAACTCGCGAGACTCGGCGAGCGGATCGGCATTTTAGCCGCCCATAAACGGATAACGCAGAGACAATGGAATTCGCGGGAGCGTGTAGTCGTGTCTCGATTGATTTATTCCCGGAGTAATTCACGGAGCACGGAGCTTTTAGCAGTGAGGTTGAAGAGACATTAAGCACGCGACGAGAATTTCGAGCAAACATTGATGCTACTAAAATATAAATTATAAACGTTCATATCAATTTATCATCGTTATCGTCTCGATTCCGAGAGACTGAGGAGGAGAGTGTGTAACTTCGACACGAGGGAAGTTGGTACCATTTTGCGATGAAAAATGAGCAACTAGAACGAGGAATAAAGAGGTAGGAGATCGACGGATTCTCGTGGCCGGATTTAACGTAAGAATTCTGCCTGGCGACGAGGGAAAACAAAATAAGAGTTCTTTTGGTGGAAGAAAATTCGCCAAAGATTGTCCGTAAGAATAATACTGGATAGAGTGCGTTCTCGCCTGAAACAGAGAATATTTCCCGAGGAATTTCGTGCCGGAGCGTCGTTTCGTGTGTTACGCCGTTCGATACGAGTCGCGTGTACTGCTGGCTGTGTGCGGCACGGCGGAGAAATCGATATGAAGACCTCCACGAAGCACTTACATCAGAGCGAGGATTTCCGATAGCGAATCTTCGATTCGGCGCTAATAAGGGGGAGGGCTTTTCCCCCTCCCCCTCTCTCTATCTCTCTTACGCACAAATTAAACGTGGAAATTGGATTTTAAGTCACGCGATAGAACCTAATCAAATTAGCATCGCCGAGAACGATGTATTCTTCTCCTCCTGGAAATGTTCGCCGAGGAACTCCACGTCACATCGACATCGATTTCGCGCGATTAATTGCCGGACTCGTAGTCATCGATCTTCCAATTCCTTTAATTCGTTCAACAACGGAGAAGTCCTCCGCATTTCCTCCACCTTCAACATCGAGCTTCCAGCAAGATTATAACTAAAAAAAGGAAAAATAAGAAAAAAGAAAGAAAAATATATGACTTTGGGAAATTGATGTGTATTCTTGAACAGATTAATCCCGCGCAGAGCCCCTCGACAGTCGGGGCTCGAAGTCCAAGTTCCATCACTTCCCACACAGATTCGCCCCCGTGGGAAATGCGTCGTGTAACAAGCTCGAGCCGTAAAGGCCGGTAAAGTCGGGGAAAATTCGCGGAAGCACTGGCGACTACCACGGTGTAATTTTACCACGGTGTAATGTCTACCACAAAGTTACGGCTCACCCCAGCGCAAAGAAATCGACAATGAGTTCGCGGAATTCCGAGTCGCTTACTTCGAGCGTGGAGGAGCGAAGAATCGCACGGATGGTAAAAACACGGGGAAAGAACGGGATACAATCGACTTATCGCGCGGCAACGATGACAACGACGGCGACAACGACAACAACGACGACTGGGAAGACGACGACGAAAACGACAACGATGACATGTTTCTGCGGGCCGATCCGACGCGCAAAACCGTTTCATCGAATCAAGTCTGGCGAAGTAGTTTACAGTGACGGCGTTTCTCTCCGTTGGCTCAGTGGCGGAAGTGATATCGGGATTTTTGTTCCGATTACTCGATACTCTCACTCCTGCACGAAGCTGATACTTGTCGGCGCGCGAGAAATCGCGAGAGATATGGAATTTAACGCCCGCTCGCGAGAATACAGCTGCAAATCGTCCGAGTTTCCGATCGGTTCTCGTTACCTCTCGATAGTGTCGAGCGATGGTTGAAGGTAAGTGGAACTGATTAAGGGTGCTTCAGTACAGGGCGGGACGTATAGAGTGGAGGGGACGTGGTTAGTTAACATTTCCGTTAGTGAATTAGAACTTTTACTGCCGGATCGCGCGTGTTTCGCCCGATTCCCGGTAAAATTACGGGGACTACAATTTTCCAAAGTGAACTCCATTCTCTCCTCTCGCAAAGATCTCGATAATTCAAACGATAGAGGAGTCGCGTCTTCGCTTTCGCGCGCGAACACGTATAAATTTGTAACGTGACTGTTCCTCCCCTTTGTTCGTCCCACCCACTATCGAATTCAAGTCGTTTCGCAGCCTTCACTTAAGATCAAGGCGAAGTGATATATTGGAATGAGAGAAGGGTCGCGTCGACTCCCAAAAGGAACCAAACGCACGTGGTATCGTGAATTATTCACCACTCTCTAAAGCGAATCAGTAAAAATATATCCGATTGAATCAGTCAAAGGAGTATTTCACCGACAATCACTGAATATTCAATATTTTCCTTGATTTTTAATGGAAACACTTTAGTTTGTCACTCAGCAGATTTCACTGCAAAATCCGTAGTAGGCAAATTCGTAATACTCCATACGAAATCCAACTCTCTGCTTTCACGATGATAGAATTAACGGCTTTCACGTAATTTGCGGGCGACAGCGCTATACGCGTTTGCAAGCTGCATCAGTCATGGCTACAGTTTCTACTATTAGCTGATCCTTTCAGCGAAATTTTACTGACTGCAGTGTTATATACTTATAACTGAATCATCACTTACAAACATAGCATTTCGGTGAAGAATACACTGATCGTACTTTAGAGAGTAGGTGTGTATTTTCAATCGGCAACGCGGTCGAACGCGTTTGAAACTTTCTAATCGTTGCAAGGCTTGTCGAAATGTGCAAAAATACCTGATTATAAGTAAATATATTTGTCCTCCGTACACGCATACAAACACACACATTCAAACACAGATGCACACAGATGGATTTTGTTTTTACAAATAACTTTCACAAACATTTCCGCGAATCACTTTATCAACGTTACATTCGGATCGTTTCCGCCCTGCTTTTTTTGAGTTTTATGGAGTAGAACAATTTGAACAGTTTACTCGTGCGCAATTCGCGGGAGAATAGCGCAATTAGCGGGGAAGTTAACGAACCAATCAACGATATGTTCGATGTTCTAACTGCAGTTTTACTTCGACTCGATGCTCCAAAATGTTCTTTCTCGACATTCGATAATCAAAGGTCGTTTTTGAGAAAAAAATTCTTCCCGTTCGTATTGAAAAGAACAATAACGTATCGCGTGAAAGACAGCGCGCGCGAGCGAGAATTCGGGGACGATTTCTGTTGCCGAGCGGGACAAGATGAATCGATCGCGCTGACTTCGTAAGAGCGACCGACGAGTGAGACTGGAGGGTGAATCGAGTCGGATTTAAGAGCCTTTGTCTTGAATAAGATGTAGTGATAAGGCGACCAGAAGGGTTAGCTGCTTAAATTGAGCGAAAGTAGGTCGGCGAATAGAGGCTCCCGAGTAAAAATCCGATTCACCCCTCTCGTGCGTCCTTTAGCGCGTTTATGCTTTTCCTACGTCGAATATTCCGATGTCGCGGAAATTGTCAGTCAGCTCGAATCGATCTCGAATACATGCACACTATTCACATACACATACACACACGTTCATACACTCTAATCGTCACCTTAATAAGTTTAATGCACGGGATTGAAGAAAAAAGAAAAGATAAAACGTAAATTCCGATGTTCAAAATTGCTGCTTCTAAAATTATGGAAGTTTATTTCGCTACGTAAAACGGTGCTCAAAATCGATACAGTTTCGAACACACGAAGTAAACATCTCTAAATTTGGACATTTTATAATTAGGCCGATATTAGTGCCACGTTTTGTCGATGCACCGTGTGATGTGCGTTATTCACGCTGTCTCGAGCATCCCGCGTCGAAGACACAGGAATCAGGCGTTGATCCTTTTGCGATTACGACGCGACCGATCGCGCCTCGACGCCTCGTCAAAAGAATAGGAAGAAAAAATAGACGGAGGGAGGAAGGGAACAATGTGTCAATTAAATCAACACATCAGCAAGCTTCGTTCAAAGCCATGTAGGACGCGAACTTCGCGAGAGAGTAGATATCTCGCGTATATCACAAAAAACGCCGGGCACAGTGACTGTAGATACGTCAGGACCAAACTCTATAAAACAAACAAAAAGAAACAGACAATTCCGTCGCTAAGACGCGACACTTTCTCGTCACGAAGATGCGCAAGTTTGCTGAAAAGATTCAACGTCGTGGAGATAGAAACGACGTTCCCCAGCGCGTTTTCGCGAACTCGCACGTTTATTTCGTAAAATATCATGAATTCACGCGAGATTTAATTGACCGTTTGCGAGTGATATATATCATTATTTTTATATCATTATTTTTTTACGCGGAGGCAGGGCAAGAACTCGGTTCACAAACGTTAACGTCAACGTTCATTTCATGCGCCAATATTCGTTCTTTGTGTATCTATAACCACTGTACCGGTTCACACGAGTAAACGCGCAGCGACAGCTTTCTAAACCGCGGTAATAGAAGCAACGAGCATTTTTACTCGTATGACGTACCGTGCGCGTGTAAAAAAAAAAGATATATGTATATATAAATGTACACATATACTCTCGTACGATAATAGCAGTGACCTCTAATTAAAAATGAGAAAAAAGAGATCTGACCAAAAGCAGCGAATTATCATGGGAATTCAAGCATTTTACTGGCCGTTAATTTTGCTTCAAGTATATGTACATATATATCTATATATCGTCCTTGTGTTTTGCACCTGCGACTGGTTCGAAAACGGGTCCATATTTTATCGTCTATATACGAGTAATAAATACGATGATTGTGTCAGTAATTAAGGCTGTAGCTCTCTCTTTATCTCGTGTCAGCGTGTGTGCGTGAATGTTAAAATAAATCTCCGCTAGGAACGCGCCTTCCACGCGATATTTCCATTCTGTCATTTATTCATTTACCATTATCTCAACGAGCGAAAATTCCGTTCGATTTCCAATCGTGCGAACACTCGAGTGAACGAACACACGGCTTTTTATTGTCTTTCAGTTCCTCGTGCGGACATTTTGTGTATATATATGTATTTATGTGTAAAATAAAGCGTGTGAGATTGGTTAAGTGAGTTTCGGAAGTATGAAATAATAACTTGATGATACTACGCGCTGTGTGCAGCAAAAATTAATGTGGATGGCATTAACTAATGTCGAATGCATGGTTCGTTTAATTTGAAATGTCACGTGTGTACGATGCGTGAACGAGATATCGAATTTCTTCTTGAGAAGTCGCGCAACTTTCGTTGCTGGCAATATTACAAAATTTTGACAATAATGCATGATATATATTTCTCTTTCCCTTTTTCTTTTTCATTTCTCCACTACGTTAGGCAGCGACGAAAAAGTTTGGATGGAGCCACGATAGATGGAAATTGAATTAGAGGTTCCTTCCTCTCGTAAAATTATGGTTTTTATCATACATGGTTGGTTTCGCGAAAACGACGACTATGTGTCATTTTCAAGCACGACAGCTGCGATGATAAATCACGCTATGGCCAGAAAACACGTGCTCACACATACGAGATCGCATATATCGGGGGGTGACTCTGAACAAATTCGCATCGAGCGACCTAATTTCCGAACACATGATCACATTGAGTTGAATTTCAACCGGGTTGTGCGCGACAGACTGACGATTGTTGTTGCTGCTGCAACAATAACAACACACTGTTCCTGTGTTAGCAGAATAATACAAACGATTATCACCTGCGTTTCTCTTCCCTTCTGCGCGCATTTAAGGGACATTTATTACTTCAACCTGTCCCATTTAATGGCAAGCACCTCGGCGTGCTGTTCGCAATATTACCGAAGTATATCATGACATTATGTTTGACGTAAACAAAAGCTCAGCGTCGGCTAGCTCTGTTTAATGTTAAATGTGCGGTGGCGAGGGCGCTCGTCTTAGCCCCGTGAAATTGCAGGCTCGCTACAGCCTTTACACACCCGCGGCCGAACAGCGCATCGATTTTCCTCGGTGAAAATTCGACGGTCGTTCCGGGTTTTGTGGGATTTATGTCGACGTTGAAAGCCGCGCGCGAGACGGAAATCGTGGCCGGGAAGTGGCAAGAGGGAGACACGATGTGAATCGATGTAGAACGCCAGGATCTAACTAGTAAATCAAACCGCCGTATCTCGTATTTCATTCCCGTGTTCCGAATTGATCCGCGAAGATACGGGAATTTCAATCGTAAACAGCTTGCTTGCTTCCTTCTCCTTTCGATATTCGATCTAATAGATAATTATCCTTATGTTGCGCATAAGATACATTTAAATCATACGAACCATGCGTCGACTGCAGATCGAGAATAAGAAGTTTCAAAGAATGTGACCAAAATATTTCGCCTCTTTTTCATAAATTTTGAATATCCCAATTAATGATACACCGATTTTAGCTTATGTCGACCCAAATAGAAAAGTAACCATCCGGTTTGAATTGGAAGCTGTTAGCTCAATAATATTGAATTGAATTTTCTGGCTCGTTACTAATTCATTATTGTTTGATTATTCACAGAAATGTAGAATCGACTTTGTGGTCTAACCGTTGTCTGACTATTACATTTCAAGTATGATAAAGTAGATGGCGTTGTCTGTTCTAAAACACACAAACTAGCTAATATATCACTACTAGCATTTTAAAGTTAAGTAGCAAATAAAAAGTGAGGTTGTTAATTTTGGTTTATCATCTCATAACTGTAATTTTGTTCGTTTAATCATCAGCTAAACTTATTTATCTAGCCACTAAGAGGAGTGAGCGTTACATTACTGGTTAGCATATTAGACACAAATTTGCTATCTTGTGGGTAGACACTGACGAAGTTCAATTTCTACTACGGGAGTAGATTAACAATATGAAGTTTCGATATTATCCTCGTAGTCGTTTGGGAGATAAACGGCCCAAAGGGCTGCAATCTCAACGGACAGCTGTATTAGCGCGTGACGTGAACTTTGCGCGTTATATCACAGAATAATACGAAAATAATATTGACATTTTACATTCTTCATCATCTACATACACCTACTCGTCCCGAGCTTCAAGTCGACTTATCATTTATGGGAATATTCAAAGTTTTACAAAATCCCGTGGAAGAAGGGCGCACTCTTTATTGACGCGTCGCTACAGTTATAACTCCGCAACAAAGGCAAAAGAAATCTTTTCGATAAAATGCGTTATTGTTTACCTCGAAAATGTCATGCATATAAACGTTCTCAGTTAACCAACGTACAAAGGCCAACGAAAAAAATGCGCAAGTCTGTAAATTAGAAGAAGAAATTACAACGAGCCGTTGATAGCGTTGACCCGTCCGCGATTTATTCTTAATAGCTCGACGGGTTGTCCGTAATAAGGATTGCCCGTAAGGATAATCGATCGTGCGCACAGCACATCTTGTACATAATGTGTGTCGTGTGTGAAACAACATGTTAACTATCTAGGTCATCCTCAACACCATCCATGTTCGGGCGTCATCGATGTGTGTGAATGCGTGCGTGCGTGCGTGCGTGGGTGCGCGAGGCAATCCGCGAATGATAATATCGATAACGACAGTGCTAGCGCGGTAGATATCGTTCTTGGAAATTTGTCTCTTGTACGCATATTTTGTCCTTAAACGGTACAAAAGCCGTGTCTCTCACGCGCTTTCTCCTCTCGCGCGAAATCTCCTCTAAAATATCAACGTAGGATAATGTTGCCTGGATATTATTGTAACACAAAGGAGGAAAGAAGAGAAAAGAAATATGATCACCATTCTAGAGTTAACAGATCCTTCGCGTGCACGCGAACGTTACTTGCGGTTACGAAGGGGTCACGAATGCTCATTCCCGTTAATGTAATTCGCGGTGCTCGGGGGATTAATCGATCGAACGCGTAGTGAAAGACTCAGCGAGCTGACTTTCCGTTCACATTCCGTTGGTACTACGCGCCGGCAGTGTTGCGCGTTTCCTGTCGCGTTCTCTCTCGACTAGCGCGGTATGAACCTACTGCAACGCCTAAGCTGCTAATTATAAAAATAGCGTACACACATTAATGTAGCGCGTATCGAAACGTAGGGCGACGCATCTTGTTGTGACAATCGCGCGAGAACGCGGCCCAACTTTGTATGCGAGAACGCAGTGGGACTTTGTGATAAATCGTACATATATATATTATATATATATCGAGTGAGCAACTTGGAACACCATCGAGATAAGTGAGAAATCTCGATTCCGAGACCGTAAAATATCTATCTCTCTCTCTCTCTCTCTCTCTCTCTCTCCTCGACTTAGCCCCGCCTAGATATATAAGCACAACATCGTCGATCAGCAAGACTTATGTTACTAGATGTACTGTTGGGATGTCGTTGAATTTCTCCTAGGATAGGGAGTAGAGTTTATTTATTTTTATACTGGACGTGCGCGTCGACCGAGCGTCCGCTGTGTGTGTTTAATTGGGTGCGCGGGACGTCCGTTATTTAAACAGCAGAGGAAAGAAAAGACAAACGAGCGCGAATGTTTTTCGATTGATTCGGAATCTATGCGCACGCACGACACACATCATCGTTTCTCTCGTTGATTTTCCGCGGGTAATTGCGACCCGTTTCCACGTCGAGATTAGCGTTAGAAGCGCGAGGGTGCGCGCGCGCGTGTGTCGTTTGATCGTTCAGTATCTAAAGGATAGTCTTCAGTCTGCAATGCGGTCGTAGTTACGTTTTAAAGTCGTAGCGCTGGCTTGTAAATCGATCATGTGTCTGTTTCTTTCGCGGAAATTCGTGAAAAGAGCGCGGCCATAAACCACTTGGCCTCTTTTTCACCAATTTGAATATTCTAATTAATGCTATATCGATTTGAAGCTTGAAACGAGTAGATTAAGTATGTAAACTCTCGGCATTATTCTTGCACTCATTTGGGAGATATAAACGATCCAAGAGATTGAGATCTCGACAGACGTTTGAGTTCAGCTCCCAAATGACTGCGAGAATAATATCAAGACTTTGCATTCTACCCGTCTCAAATCGATGTATCATTTACTGGAGTATTCAAAGTTTTACAAAATCCCGTGGAAAACTCGGCCGCATATCTTCATTGACGAGTTCAAGAAAACTTTTCATTTTTCACGAGTTTACGCGAAAGGAAGGTATCCGATCGATTCGCAGACCAGTGCTGTAACTTGAAAACGTAGCTGCGACCACATTGTAGACGATTCCTAACACCCGAGCGCGAAACGAAGCGATAAGCGCGCAGCTCGCGCGCGATTGCTCGGCAGAATGGTAAATATTAAGCGACATTAACGACAACAGTAATGCAAACAGTCGAACGTGCTACGATACGATATCAATGGTACTTTATATAATGCCGAGTAATCCGCGCGCCAATGGGCCGATGTCGGCATTCGATTCGAGGCATTCGCGCTGAATTACTCGCCGCGGCCACCGACCTGTCAAGGGGTGGACTTTTGCGGGACACGCTGCGCTATGTGTTTAGCGATACGTACGTGTTTTTAGCTGTTAGGATTATTTGCACGCGCCAAGTCGCGAATTGTGGTCCAGGCTTTAACGTAGAATTTACAGCAGCGTCACGCGGACCGACCCCGTGCGCCGTTACGTGCACGACGGGTCCGTCCCGTGCGCGTCGATCGTACTTTTCTACATCATTTTCGTCCTTGCGTCGGATGACATTATGGTTGGTCGCTTCGGTCCAATTCCGGTAGTCACATCTAGCGTCACATCATCTCCGGCCTTTTGCGCGCGTCCGCGTGATCCGCGGGGACGACAGTGGCGTAAGTCTCAGGAGCGCGTAAATCGCGAAAATATACAGTGGACGTGAGTCGCGGAGTTTACAGAGGTGTTGTGCGAAATCGACGTGTTGCAATTGTGTCGCGAGAAGTATATATACATATATATATATTCAAAGGCCGATATTTATTAACGATATATTTGTTGATGAAACGCAGCGATGTAATAGAGATCCTGCGAAATTCGCCGTTTACGTTTGAGAGAAATATATATATGTATATATATATATATATATATATATATGTATGTATGTATATATATATATATATATATATATATATATATATATGTATGTATGTATATATATATATATATATATATATATATCGTTTCTCACATAATTCTAGAGAAAGAAAAGCTGTTAAATATATATGTTGTATTGAGCGTCTGTTAAATTTATGCCAAAAGTGTTTAAGATCGTGTTAGATGTGAATTTTACTTCCGATTACGCGGCTGAGTTTCAGTCGCGACGGGGCCCCAAAGAACGATGCATCGGTGCAATGGAGTGTGCGTGATGACCCGGCGAATGTGTGTACACGAACGTCGAACGCCGAAAGCTTTTGTGGGAGTTTGACTGCTATTGACACTACGTACGCACGGATTCGTATATTAACTCCGTTACGCCACTGTGGAGATTGGCGCATGTTTCAGCGGAAATCAATATATTCGTTCATGCTCATCACGTGTGCCGTGTCGCGAATCAACGCCCATCGAAAAATTCGCGAGCGCCGCGAAATAAAAGCCACGTCGAAACTTATAATCCGTCGTCGCGTGCATCGAGACATGCGAGGGCGATAGGGGAGAAGGTGGGAATATGAAGCAGGGTAGTACTACGAAACACAAGGCTGATTTCTTAAGAACAATTGCCGCGGTATGTCGGTAACTGAAACAAACATAACCATTAGGATCTTTATCGGTCGCCAAAGGGGGTCTCGCGTCAGTTGTTACGTTATTTCGCTTCTCGCTACGTTGTTTTTAACGTTAGGAGAGACCGCTTTGATTTCTCTCCGTTAAAACTTTTCACACGATAAGACTCAACAATTTTTCTGTCTTAATCGATAAATCTAACTATAGTATGTAAATTAGAGTAATAAGACTAAACTTGAAGATCGCGGAGTTTTTTCCGAAAATATTTTTCCTACTTTGGGATTTGTTGGGTCGTTTGAAGAAAAAGCGGTGTGATTTGATGTGGAACAAGATGCTCCATATTACCACGTCTTATGTAGTAGATGTGATGTTTTTATTAGCGACTTCTGTTAGATTTAAAGGACTTTTATATAATTTGACTTATTGAGTTGAATTTTCTTAATTTTCGTAGGATATTTTTTAATCTTATTTTCAACTTATAATTTTTACATTCAGAGGAATTCAATAAAAAAAAGTTATTTTAACACCAACATAATAATATTAATATTTAACATAATCCATACAATATAATAATAATATTTTGTAATAATAAAACAAACTTTTTTATCTTTATGCTTTTTTATGTTTCATATATCCATTTTCTAAAACTTCATTTTTTGTACTATGTTAAAAAAACAATATTTAGTGTTCTTTGAATATTTGATTTCTTTTCCTAACGATTATATATACCTTATAAGATATATATATTTTTTTTCTTGCTAACACTTCTGACAGTTATTGATGCAATTATGGCATCTAGTATCGGGTTTTTCTAAAACAAAAAAGTGATCGATATTCCCATACCCTCTCTCCTATGTTGCGCCACGCAATGAAAATTTGTCACGACCGCGGGAGTAAAATTCGATAGCAACGAAGGGAAATTCTCGGGTCTGTCGCTTCAACGAGCAATCAAACGCAAATTTTGAACGAGCGAAAGGAAGCAGCGGTAGTACGAAATAATTGCGCCTAATCAAACGTGTAATCGAATAATAACGAAGCTATTATAGAATCGTCGCCAAGCTTGGCGTACATTTTCATTTTGTATGACCGTGTCATACATAATTTTGATGTCGCGAGATAATTACGCCTGTTATGACCGTGATCATGATCAAATCAATTCAGATAACAGAGTTATCAATGAGACTGCAAATTCTCGCGAAGTGAGATCATTTTTATCGCGTGTGGCGCAACCATGACAGTCGTTATTCCGTAATAGCAGCGGATCCTCATCGATCGCCACGGAGCGCCGTTCATATCGATTTTGCTGTCGGGCGTTTTACGTTATTCAGCGGCAACGTTGTTGCCTAAAATGAAACGAGCGCGGACTATCCGATGAAAACAGGGATTCGCGCGAATAGCGTCGTGCAAAACGTCAGCGCTCGTTGCAGTGTTCTCACGCGAGAAGGGCCTTTCGTTGCGATTTTTCATCTGCCTTCTTCTGCTCTCGACCGCGGTTGAGCGGCCTTCTGTGCCGCGTTATTCTGTGTAAAAAATAAAGGTCGATCCGCGGCTCGATTGGTCATATTGAACCACTATACGAAGACTTCAAGGGTCCAATCACGGCTTTGAATCGTAACCAGCATAAGTCACGCTATGATACATATACACGATACCCCCGTCTCATCATCTCTTAATCGAGTAAGTCTTGTAAGCAGCAGATTTAGAGAACTCTCTACGCCTAATCATATATTCTTTACGGTATTTAGCGTTTAAAGGACACTTTAGCGGCAGGTTTGATTCGCTTCAGTTTCACACGCGTGATGCGGCAGAGAATTGTCTTTTGGACTTGTCAGAAAGTACATTCGGGAAAATTGCAGTTACGAGACCAATTTTGCTTTGTTCGTTCATCCGTCCGTCCGTCCGTGCGTGCGTGCGTGCGTGCGTGCGTGCGTGCGCCTAAGTCTCTTCATTCAATTATGAAGAGACATATTTTTGCAAAATAATCTTTTCGTCGTATCATTTTCCCCGTGAATTTATAATCGTCATAAGTCATTGCGTTCTGGAAAGAACAACTGTAGAGTTCTCTGTCGACACGAGTAACGGTTGAGACAAATCAGCAGAATCCAAACGGCCGCTAAGTTTTCACTTGCTCATATCATATTGTAATAATGTATAATCGTGCTGTTTCAATATTGTGACAACTAATATTGTGAAAACGTCATTTTAAAGTACGCCCAGTACTTTTGCATACGATTAAACAAATAATTTATTTTGAAAGAGTAATGTAAATCAAATTTTAAATATCTCGTAAAAAACGTATCGATTACGCGCATAACATATTGTATGTTATTCAAAGGCCGGAAGAACAGCTAGAATATTGTATTATTCGAAATGTAATGTGATTTGAAATATGATTCGAAGTAACATCGCGTAGGTACAAACGATTGAAACGCAATATTTTATTTCAAAACGCATCTACCAAGTGCATACTGTAACGTGCGTGTGTAAACGTGCATTACTCAGATCAACGTTAGCGAATGATGTGTTGCTTTTAACGCAATACGATCTGTCGACCCTGGCGAAAATGAAAGAGTAAGAAAGACTATCAAACGTTCAGTAACACTTTTCCTCTTTCAAAGAGTTCCGAAATTCTTGTTTGTAAGAGAAAAAAATTTAGGTAAAATGTTATTTAGATATCATTTTCACCATGGAAAAAGATAAAAAACACGCGGTGACGTTTTCCAGTAGTCGCGACATTGAGGCAACGCAATGACACGCAATTTAGACAAGAGTACCTTCCGCCATTCAACCACAACATATCGCTTTGAGGGTAGCCTCGCCATTGAAGGCGCAAACGCGATTACGCGTTGCGTAATCATCACGAACGCTCGCATTCTCACCGCACATTTGGCGCTGAATGCAGCCGCTAATTACCAAGTCTTCTGCCAAGAAGCGACGTGGAGAGCGTAGAAGGAAAGACACAGGAGGGAGAAAACATAACAAACCGCATTCAGCGCTAAATGAGCGACGAAAATACGGACCAAGAGCACGAGATATACAGGTGGCTCTCGCAATTCGCGCGATTAATGAGCTTTCAGAGATTACCGTGTAAACTAAATTAAATCGGGGGCGCGGGAGGGAAGACGCGCAACTCCGCCGCAGACGCTATCCTTATAGCGCGTTGTTGCTGCTGCTGCTCGCAAAATAGTTTCAGCAACAATTTGCGGGAAACGCGATGATCGCGCGATGATCGACAACTGCCTGTAATGAGTCCTAAGCTCTCGTCGCAGCAGATATTAAGGAACGTTCTCCCGCAGCACGTTTCGGCTTTTTGTCAAGATCTCGTCGGCTGACGAGCGCAATGAGCAAGGCTTCGCAAATAATCCGCGAAGCGTTCGCTTATTCCGAAAATCCCTTTCGCTGCGAGTCGCTACATCCGCACGAGAGACGCAATCAGCGGATGGACGTAATTTCGTTCGCGCGAAATAACTCACCGTGTAATCGTTCCGTTTGAAGATGTATCGTGACAACAGTCAGTAGCGCTGTAATTTTCGTCAGACTATAATTATTCGGTATCTCTCTCTCGGCCCGGATAACCCAGTGATTTCGCCAAATCTCGTTTCCTCCGAGATTCCGTATGTCCGCGGATTTATCATGGCGCAATGTTATTCCTGCTGCGCTCACCGCGAATCCTAATCGTCGGCTGTTTCATTAATATCATATGTTTACGGGGAAAGCGTTTATCGACGCGAACGTGCCGGGATATCGCACACGTCGTCCGCGAAAAAGCCTGAACGTGCTCGAGGACAACGTGCCTGCGCTCACTATTACGAAGGATGCAACTAAACAATCGAGCAATGCCAGTGCATGTATCACACACACATTTGTATAATATACATACGATATACATACGATATACATACGATATACATACGATATACATACGATATATATGTATATATATATATATATATATATATATATATATATATATATATATATATATAGCGTGGAAAGTTGAGAAGGAAAAAGAAGTAATATAATGTAACGTATATGAGACACATACACGTACTATGATGTATCCCCGTAGAACTATCGAGGTTGTAAAACGGACGATTAATTTAATAACGGTACGACATTTATATAGGATATTATATTGTAAACAAGCGACACACGCACTGTATGCGGTACGGTGGACTCATATTGTGACCTATTTATAACGTGACCGCCGAATACTGAAAATATAAAATGTCTACGTGGTATATACGGTGGTATCTAAGTCTCTCTCAGTCTTCCTCCCATAAACACGCTTCTCTTTGTCCATCACATATGCGGAATCACGCGCTCTCTCGCCCCTTTTCCCGCCGCGCTCCAAACAAGATTCTCCCTTAAACCACCGCGAAAATGTTCCGTTGAGACTCCGGCGTATGGATATCTTCTTGAGGAACAGCAAATACCAACAACAACTCGATCACGAGGCGACTGACAGAGAGTAAAAACGGATTGACCGCAAAATGCTTACGTGTAATCCGGCTCTCGCGTCTAATTATTTCGGTATGTTCGGTATTGCGTGTCGGTACGTTTAGTATCACTCGACCGTGATGTGATGTGATTACGAGTTCGAATGTTGTTGGGGTGCGCATTGTCGACTGATATATTCGTTCAAACGAAGTTCGCCACGCTTCAATTAACGGCGTGATTAATTTATTCGGCGCGGTACGGTATAGAATTACGCGTACGCTCATGTAACGGGAATGTTCGTTAGAAAATTATTATGTGAGCCCGTGAATACGTTGAAATCAGCGCGAGAAGCAGAATATGCGTCAGCGAGGATTATTTCGTTTATTATA
>NW_022639482.1:1292918-1293184 GCF_010583005.1 Odontomachus brunneus
AAATTAACCGCAAATGCCATTGTGAATCGCTTAAACATCTCTATTTCTTTGCTCGCCAGGCAGAAAAAGAAGAGTTTTTTGTGGCGCATAGTGACTGGCAATGAAAAATAGATATACTTCGATAATCCTAAACGAAGAAAATCATGGGTAGACTCTGGCCAACCATCGATATCTACACCAAAGAGAAATATTCATGGCCACAAAGCAATGCTTTGCATTTGGTGGGATATGCACGGCGTCGTTTATTATGAGCTACTCAGACCGAA
>NW_022639482.1:1293926-1294980 GCF_010583005.1 Odontomachus brunneus
ATATATATATATATATATATATATATATATATATATATATATATATATATATATATATAGCGTGGAAAGTTGAGAAGGAAAAAGAAGTAATATAATGTAACGTATATGAGACACATACACGTACTATGATGTATCCCCGTAGAACTATCGAGGTTGTAAAACGGACGATTAATTTAATAACGGTACGACATTTATATAGGATATTATATTGTAAACAAGCGACACACGCACTGTATGCGGTACGGTGGACTCATATTGTGACCTATTTATAACGTGACCGCCGAATACTGAAAATATAAAATGTCTACGTGGTATATACGGTGGTATCTAAGTCTCTCTCAGTCTTCCTCCCATAAACACGCTTCTCTTTGTCCATCACATATGCGGAATCACGCGCTCTCTCGCCCCTTTTCCCGCCGCGCTCCAAACAAGATTCTCCCTTAAACCACCGCGAAAATGTTCCGTTGAGACTCCGGCGTATGGATATCTTCTTGAGGAACAGCAAATACCAACAACAACTCGATCACGAGGCGACTGACAGAGAGTAAAAACGGATTGACCGCAAAATGCTTACGTGTAATCCGGCTCTCGCGTCTAATTATTTCGGTATGTTCGGTATTGCGTGTCGGTACGTTTAGTATCACTCGACCGTGATGTGATGTGATTACGAGTTCGAATGTTGTTGGGGTGCGCATTGTCGACTGATATATTCGTTCAAACGAAGTTCGCCACGCTTCAATTAACGGCGTGATTAATTTATTCGGCGCGGTACGGTATAGAATTACGCGTACGCTCATGTAACGGGAATGTTCGTTAGAAAATTATTATGTGAGCCCGTGAATACGTTGAAATCAGCGCGAGAAGCAGAATATGCGTCAGCGAGGATTATTTCGTTTATTATAATTTTGCCACGCACGTTGATTGATCTTTTATCTACTTACGCTCGTATTCTCGATGGATTATCGTGAGATTGGTAACATTTGCATATGTACATAATTTGGTTATATATATATATATATATATATATATATATATATATATATATATATATATA
>NW_022639482.1:1295603-1295679 GCF_010583005.1 Odontomachus brunneus
AACGCTCAACCACACGTTGCCAAAGCTGTCAAAGAAACACTGATGCAGCTCGAGTGAGAAGTTCTCCCGCACCCAG
>NW_022639482.1:1296773-1322880 GCF_010583005.1 Odontomachus brunneus
TATATATATATATATATATATATATATATATATATATATATATATATAACCAAATATATGAGTTTCCCTAATCCTAAATGTGTTTAACTCCTAAACCCTTAGACCGATCTAGGCCAAATTTTGCATAGTTACTCTCTACAATCCTGCCAGGAAAATATAATCCACCATGAAATCCTACCCCTTCCCTCTGATTTTATCCCCTTGACACTTTGTGATAATCCGCACGACGTCGGGCAACTTAAGCTATTGTATAAATAATACATGGTCGAGATGTTGTATTTATGTCCAATGTGGGATAGAATTTAGTTCTGATATATCGAATGCGAAATTTAAGGAAAGTTACAATTAGTTTGCATTAGTCCATGCCATTAATTTCCCTAATTTCACAGTTCGTGTTACACCGAACTCAAGGGATGAATTGACAAATAATCGCTTGTATAATTGTTTATTTAGGAAGTTACAATACAGTCTAATAAAAAATGCAACGTGAGCAAGAGACGGGCCTTTAATAAAAGCCTTCAATGAAAGCGACGGGACTGCGTGTTATTCACGTTGAATGGGTCGTCAGACGCCATGAATGGCGGCGGACTATCACGCATATTAATTTGAAATGTTTCCCTAGTCCACGTACGATTCTATCACAGCCTGCTACCCGGATTGCTATTAGCTTCTCACACAGTAGCCAACAATGCTGACGCTATTCAGCCAAGAGACAAAATGATCAGGCAGCGATGGCTCGCCAATAAATTAACAAACAATGCGGCTTTCGGGTTAATAAACTCCACAGAGCGAATTCAAAACGATATGTGTAGGTTGCATGTAGGATGCATGTGTAAACGAAGGATTCTTGTAATTAGAATCATTAATTCCGCATCTCCTCTGTATCAGTTGTCTCTCAGATGTACAGGTTTTCAAATCTCTCGTTGGTCAAGCGCACACGGTATGCTTGAATAAATCCTTTACATGCTGCTCTCTCTCTCTCTCTCTCTCTCTCTCTCTCTGTATCTCTCTTCTCCTACTAAACGAGAAAATGGACGGTGACGATCGCGGTTGTTCGCGAAAGTATGGAATTCTATCTAAATGTAAATGCGTCGTCGCGAAATATATTCGCGAAATATCCGTGCGAAGAGCTTTGCATAAAGGGAGGCTCTCCCCTTGCCGAATCCGAGTCGGGCCGAAAGTTCCCACCGCCGAAGTTCGTCAGCAGTTGCAGTTGTCGTCGGAATACGCGCTGCAACAAGGAACGTGGAACGCGAGATGCGAGGGAAAACATTCTTTTTATTCCGGTATTGACGAACGTGTGTGCGTGGGCGTGGTTGCGGTTACTTGTCGAGAATACGACAGACAAAGCTGCATAGGGATGACATGTGGTTTGCGCGACACGCGACATCTCGGATTTGCGAAGTCGAGGATCCCAAGTTCGGCGCGCAGACGAGAGAATTCAGCATCCACCGACAAAGAGACAGCTCAGCGTAGGTAAATATTGAACGAAAATATATGCGGGAAATAATTTAACGGAGTGTATCATAAATCGTACGTCTAATTTCGGCTAGGAATTCTTCATAGAACTTGGAAGCAACTTCCAGCGTGAGAACTTTCAGCGCTTCAATTTTTAACGCTTCAGACTATCTCGGTAAATTTCAATCGAGTAACGTCCTATTGTTCCGAATAGCTCATTTGATAACCAAGATGGATAGTTTTATTTTCTTCATATTTTTTAAATATGGACTAACTTTTCGAGACATTTTAAGTTTTCATGAGAAAAAAGAAATACGTTATCGAGATGTCACGAGTAGCTGTTTCTCTTTAAATTGGCTACTGGCTTTGATTCAAAAGTAACTTTTGAACCAGACTGTGTGGTAGCGGCAGGTCGATGATGAGCCGTGAACTCTGTATGGACGCGGCTTGTGCGGACGTTTTTCCAGAGTCAATTCGACGGACCTCCTATCGACTTCTATTGATCACGAAGTTCTTTCTCGCGCTCCGACGCATCCCTTCATATTTTACTTTCGATTTGTATTTTTATTCTTGGAGATATATAGAGCAACCAAAGTATCCTTATGTTGTTTGCGTGTTCGAAACCAACATTTCCCATCTCGATAAAGCCGGCAATTTTAGAAACGCAGTGCATCGCAGCGTATCGCTACGATATTACCGATGGTCGTCGCAATTTCCTCGCGTATCCTCGAATTTCGAAGATACTATCAAACCTCGTGTCACGATTTGTCGCGACAATAGCAATTTCAGTCGCAAGGAGATCTCGGGCTCCAACACGGAGGCGAGATTCTCACGGTTGTTTCTTTGGTTTTACTCCAGCGGACGTTATTAAGACACTGGTGAAACTGGGAATTGCAATAGCGGGGGAGACTAAGAGGATCGGCCTTAAACTCGGTATATATGAAGAGGAAAGATTGGCGTGACAGAGATTGATTTGGACTTCGCGCGAGCAAGAGAGAATAACACGGAATCGTGTTTAACGACGGATTCCGATTTTCTCTCGCGTTTAGAACAATTTATAGCACTTATTTAAATACGAAAGCCGCGAAGTTCAACTTTACGTCCGTACTAACTAACAAGGGGAACCCGGCAGTCTCTGATCACCGATTTGAATAAAATTTTATGGGTGTGTAGTATGCACTCCTACATTTACTCCTGTAAAGCCGTAGGACCCACTATTGAGGCATTCTCGAGAAATATTTTTTTAAATATTTCGAGAAAAATTTTTGTCCCTATAGTACCGTTACGGAAAAGCAATTTTTGAACCAGCAGCGTAGTAGCGTCTAAGACATAGACTACTACGCTTCTAGGTTGCATGTTCGATTCCCTGAATGATTTTTTTTTTTAAATCTTATATATTTTTAAATTTGTATATAACACAATTTTAAACCGTTTTTAATTATTTTATATCAAATTTTTTAATATTTCCATATTGCAAGTAAAAGAGCACGAATATCTTCTGCAAACTATAAGGAGCACGTCTAACTCGAAGAACGACTGTATTGCTACTACTGGTTTATCCGTTAGACGAGCGGTTTCGTATACCTGCTAAGGTTCCGAACAAAAGACCAAAATCGTTACACTCGGGGACCGAGTGGTGGGTATAACGATTTATGAAAACTTTAATTTTGACGTTCTTAAAACAGTCATTGTAAATTCTTATTGGAAATATATTTTTTGTGTGCATGAGAAATTTTAATTTAATTAATAATAAATAAGCATTTTTAAATTTCTTGATTAAAAAAAATATTTATTTAACATACAAATTACTTATTAAAAAATTTGATATAAAATAATTAAAAACGGTCGAAAATTGTGTTATATACAAATTTAAAAATATATAAGATTTAAATAAAAAAAAAAAAAAATCATTCAGGGAATCGAATCTGCAATCTAGAAGCGTAATAGTCTACGTCTTACCGTAGATGCTACTACGCTGCTAGTTGAAAGATTGCTTTTCCGTAACGGTACTATAGAGACAAAAATTTTTTTCGAAATATTTAAAAAAATATTTCTCGAGAATGTCTCAATAGTGGGTCCTACGGCTTTACAGAAGTAAATGTATGAGTACATACTACACACCCATAAAATTTTATTCAAATCGGTGATCAGAGATTGCCGGGTTCCCTTGTAAGGTACGACGCTTCGTGCGACATATGCAACATCAGGCAATGGCAATGACGAACGGGACAATGGCGTCTGTTTAACGAAGGAAAAAGAGTGGTAGTGTGGAGGAAAGAGCAGCACAATCCGAACGACGAAATTATGCAAACCTTTCGACCACTCCTCTTTTCCAGATTCATATTTCTCTTTTGAGTAATTCGAGTGGCCGTACATCACTGGCTGACATTTGACGACTAGGTGATTCCCTTCCGTCCCCAGGGCAATTCTATTCTCGTCACGTGACGAGAGTACGACCGAGGAAAAGGACTCGTCAAAGCCGCTGGTGAAACCTCAAAAGAGATGGCATTAATTGTCCAAGAACAGAAACGCGTGCGCGATAGTTGTGACAGAACTTTAATCGTTCGTGCAGCCTTATTGTGACATGACGATCAACGCTATAAGAAATGGATATTGCTGGGCTTCGCGTCGAACCTGTTCGACGTGTAACAGTGTAATTAATAATTTGATAAAAAAATATTTTTGATAACAAGACTTAAACGCTCATTGTGTAACTTTGGGAAGAGTAGAAATTTTGTAAAATTAAAATGTCTTGTGAAGTGAATTAATATACTTTGTAAGAAAATTTTGAATAACTTATGTGACACGTAAAAAGAATTACATCTCGATTGCCAAAATAAATGCTCGAATGTCAATTGCACTGAGAGACTTTATCCGATAAAAAAATTAATAAACAAATATTTCCGATAAAAATACGATGAATTTTTATATCTGATCAGAATATCTGATTAAATTTAATCGAATACTTATAACCATAATGACATTTTATCGGATAAATTGATAAAAAAATTATGAATTAATATTTTTTATTAAATGTTTCTTGATCGGATACAAAAATTCATCGGCATTTTGATTGGAAATATCTATTTGTTAATTTTTTATCGAATAATTTCTCTCAGTGTAATAGATTTCGCATACGATATTATGGAGACAATCATTAATAACTTAACAGATATTATCAGTATAGCAATCACTTAAGATTAATAGATATCTGTCGAGCGTTGAATTAATAACTTCATGGCGGTTGTATGTCGTCTTCACTTAATGAGTCAATTTCGCAGAGATAAACGATAAGAACTTTAATTCAGCCAGCGACTAAGATGAACACTTCAATTATCGGCAAAAGTTTGGGCGTATCATGATGAAAAAAGCAATCTGAAAAAATTTCTTTTCCACTTTTAACTTATGTGTAATTTTAGTAATTTTTCAACCCGCTGATTTATTTTCATGCCATTAAGGAGATGCTGAACATAAAAACTTTACTGATACAACATTGACTTTTTTCTACAAAGTTTACGTCTTGTTGCTTGCACAGAAATACAAATGCTTTTACATAACAAAAGTACATGCAAAAATAAATTGAGGCATTGTTCAATATATGGCGAAAACAAAAAAATCCTTTTAAAGTTAAATTTTCGAGTTTTCAGTTAGTACAATATTTAATACAAAAATTCCGTAGGTTGTACATACTCAAAACTGTAGATGCTCCAATCAGGAAAAATTCAACGATCATTCTATCACTATACTTTCAGAATTGAGTTTAGTTGCTAAAAAAAAATACGAAAAATTTGTAGAAAAATTTATGACTACGTGCGATTAGGTTTTCCGACAACTTTGATAAAGTAGAGTAGAATTTAGTTCATGGATATTTTTCCAATGGGCGCTATATTTTTTTTTCGTACACTTCACAATATCAGAATATTCAGCGTATATATATATATTTTTTTTTGTTTTGTTTCGTCGCAATTGTTTGTCGCGATGTCGCGGTACTATACAGGGTGTCTCAGACTTCCATGATGACCTTTTGTGAGAACGTAGAACGGATTGAGGTCAGCAAGGAAGTCCTGTGCCGTTTTGCGATATTCGCAATAATGGTCGAGATATTAATTTAAAAAATTGGTGAATGATCACGCGCGATATGGTAAATGAGCTGCAGTGGCGCCGTTTGACGTTGTATACTTATATATTAAGTCAAACTGAACAAAAACGTCCTCTATTATTTTGCAAATGACCATATAGATTTTAAATATTAAAGAACATTGTTACATATATGATTGTATATCATAATGCATAAATTTTCTTTAATTAATATCTAAAAATCTATGTGGTCATTTACAAAATGGTAAAGGACTTTTTTGTTCAGTTTGATTTAATGTATAAGTATACAACGGCAGACGGTGCCACTGCAGCTCATCTACCATGTTGCGCGTGATCATTCATCAATCTTTTTTAATTAATATCTCGACTATTATTGCGAATATCGCAAAACGGCACAGAACTTTTTTGCTCACCTCAATCCATTCTACGTTTCCACAAAAAGTCATCATAGAGGTCTGAAACATCTTGTGTGTGTGTGTGTGTATATATATATACAGGGTGTCTCACACTCTCCTCCGGGCATTTTGTGGGGACGTAGAATGAGTTGATGTGAATATAAAAGTCCTATACCGTTTTGCGATATTTGCAATAATTATCGAGATATTAATTGTAGAAAATTTGTGAATGATCATGCAGGATATGGTAAATGAATTATAATAGCGACGACTGCCATCGTGTACTTATACTTTAGCTCAAATTGACAAAAAAGTCCTCTACCAATTTGCAAATAATCATATAGATTTTTAATTATTCATTAAAGAAGATGAGTGCATTATCACGCAAAATCGTGCAATAATCTTCTTTAATTAATAATTAAAAATCTATGTGATTATTTGGAAAATGGTAGAAGACTTTTTTATTCAATTTGACCTAAAATACACAACGGCAGTCATCGCTATTATAACTCATTTACCATATTATAATCATTTACAAATTTTCTACAATTAATATCTCGATAATTATTGCGAATATCGCAAAACGGTATAGGACTTTTATGTTAACATCAACCCATTCTACGTTCCCACAAAATGCCCAGAGAAGAGTGTGAGACATCCTGTATATACAGGGTGACCCACATAAAGTGTTACAAGCTAATAATTCTACACATATATGTCCTATCAAAAAGTTGTTCATGAGAAAGTTTCATATTCGAGGAGCCTTTCTACGTAAAAATCCACTTCCGTTCCCCCTTGAAGAGAGGCGGGGGGAACTTCAAAGTTTCAAATGGGACCCCCTATACAATGTTACATATTTGGATTCTACAGGAAAAAACAAGTAAACTTTGTTTGAAACATTTCTTTGGAAAATGCTCCTATCAAAAGTTATAAATATTTAAACTTTTAGCAATTTCATTTATGATTTTTTTATATAGTACTTTGGATTATTTTTTATGAGGGTGTATCAAAGAGAAAGTCACATCTCAACCTACGATGAAAGAATACTTAAAACGAAGAATACGTATAGCTTGCACTAAAGTGACACCAGAAATGTTGTTTAGAGTTAGGCAAAGTTTTGTAAAAAGAATTAATAAGTATTTAGATGTTAATGGTCAACAGTTGGAACATTTAATAAAATAAAACAAAACAGAAAAACTATGAATCTTATTTAATTTATCATTAATTTCAATGTACTCTACATTAGAGTTTAAATGTTTATAACTTTTGATAGGAGCATTTTCCAAAGAAATGTTTCAGACAAAGTTTACTTGTCTTTTGCCGTAGAATCCAAATATTTGAATCCATTTGAAACTTTGAAGTTACCTCCCGCTCCTTTTCAAGAGGGGACGGAAGTGGATATTTTATTTACGTAGTTAGAAAGGCCCTTCAAATATATGAAACTTTCTCAGGAACAACTTTTTGATAGGACAAATATGTTTATTAACTTGTAACATTTTACGTGGACCACTCTGTATATATATATATATATATATATATATATATATATATATATATATATATATATACGTATAAGAAAAATTCCAGGCAAAATCATATTTCTGTAAAGATTACATCATATTGATTGCACTGAATTAAAAACTATTTGACATAGTCGAAAGATGTGTGAAAATGAAGTGGAGCATTTTTCAATATAAGGCGAAAACGAAGGAACAGCCGCTATCATGACACCGAATTTTTCTAGATTATGTCTTTCTACCTGCGCCAAACTCTTTTGCATGGTAAAAGTATGTGTGAAATTGAAACGGAGCATTCTTCAAAATGAATGTTTAGAACACATTTTGGCAACACGTTTCTCTGCTTCCCCGACAATTTTTTACAATTTTTTAAAGTAATTTTCGTATTTTCAAAGATGTTTTTTCGACAATGACGTCAAGTATGTGTATGGCGCTCAGCACCGTCTCCTGATCACAATTTGAGTTAATGCGACTCTGCTTCCTCAATAACATGTTCGGAATCTTCAAAATAATTTGCCAATATTCTAAAGTCGTGTTATATCCCCGATTACACATATTAGAGCGCGCGAGCCATGAAAACGGAGTATATACTTTAAAATGTCATTAGTGATATGGGAATCGGATTATGCGTCGCATATGTTAGGCAGTTCAGAGAGTCACTAGTAACTATTATATGATTTCTATCTCGTTATCGACAGGGGTGCAAACGCGATATTTTAGATTTTATCGCAATAAGCTAATTCACTCTCTCTCTCTCTTTCTCTCTCTCTCTCTCTCTCTCTGCAATTTATGCATCTATATATTATATACATTAGATTTCGTGATTAGAGAGCCGTAGCGCACCGCCGGATCGTATTACCAACATATTGGACACTGAAGCCAACTTGGGTCAAATTATAGGGGGGTGGAATTGAGTCGCCAAATTTAGTTCCGGTGTGTTCTTCGATAAACTTGTCGAAAATCGGTTTCAGATAAAAGTAATTGCCCAGACAAGTACCTGATCCTGGACATTTTCATCTTTATAAATACGAGGTGTGGTTATTAAATAACGAGACTGACGCTACTACAGAAGAAGTGCGCATGCGCCAAACGCCAGCAAGCCACAGCTGTTATCGTGAAGCCTTCTCTTTCGAATGCAGTGCCTCTCGCCTCTGTAAATAAATCAGTATAGCCGTAGCCTTCATTCGCATTAGAGTTGTTTTTTTGTTTCACCGGAAAAATGTTAAGTGTAACAGTAGAGCAACGAATTGTTGTGAAATTTCACATGAAACTTGGAAAAACTGCTACTGAAACATATAATTTATTGAAAGAAGTGTATGGCAATGAATGTTTATCGCGCGCACGTGTTTTTGAGTGGTTTAAGCGTTTTCAAGATGGCCGAGAAGACGTTCAAGATGATTTACGCCCGGGTCGCCCTTCCACGTCAAAAACGGATGACAATATCGAAAAAATCGGTAATCTGATTCGATCTGACCGTCGGTTAAGTATTCGTGCGATTGCTGAAACTGTACGAATTGTGGAAACGATCCGAATTGTGGAAGGACAAGTCATGGGTTCTCCACCAAGACAATGCGCCGGCTCATTCCGCATTGTCTGTCAAGAGGTTTCTAGCCAAGTTCAGCATCCCAGTGTTAGACCATCCGCCTTATTCGCCAGATCTTGCGCCGTGCGACTTCTATCTGTTTCCTAAGATGAAATCTGCCTTAAAAGGAACAAGATTTGAGTCCGTTGAAGCTGTGAAAGAGAAAGCGGCACGCGTCCTGAAGGAGCTGACAGAAGAAGACTTCCAGCACTGCTTCGAACAATGGAAGATTCGCATGGAGCGTTGTAGAGATAGAGGAGGGGTGTATATTGAAGGTGATAATAAGTAAAAATGTATGAAATCAAAATAAAATGTTTTACAGCATCAGTCTCGTTATTTAATAGCCACACTTTGTATGTATATTTAAAAAATAAACTATATACATATGTATAAGAGGTAAAATAGTATTCAATCATATTAAGAGAGAACAATGAGTCACATAGAAACTCCGCATGCGTTGAATGTTAGTGTGAATAATTATTAGAATAGGAAGATAATGATATATTGGCAATGTCAGACATACGCGCCGAAATGTTTTTTAACGAATATGATGAATATACCTTTTATATCAAACCGACCTTGAATCCCGATTATTATTTTTTAATTATCTCCATTTTCTTCTAATTTAATTGTGCATTTGTTTGATTCATTTTTAAAATTGCAAAAAATATTGCATCAGCCGGAAATCGATTTAGAATCTAACGATGCGGAACTCTGTATTAATATAGAATATGTGTATATATTAATATATATTTAATATACACATATTCTATATTAATATATATTTAATATATGTATAAAAAGGACTGGGGCTATTTGACTATCAGAGTAAATTGGCAAAACCGATTATTTCTGCTGTTTTCTAATAAGTTATAGAATCAGGCGAGTAAGATTTTTAAATATCAAAGATGACTTTGAAGTCTTTGCTTATTTGATTTTAAAATCTGTTAAAAAAAACAGTAAAAATAATTGATTTTGCCAACTTACCCCTGTTAACCAACTAGTCCCGGTCTCCCCCATATCTCTTTATATTTTAAAGAAAGTTTAAGAGTTCATATTTAAACAATGAAAATATTCAAGATTAAATACACTAAAAAAAAGTTCATGATCCGATAAAAAATTAATAAATGCATATCAACTTGATCGAAAACTTAATCGGATGGCTTCAAAAACGATCGGATGCTTGAACGGGATATCTGTTAGTTAATTTTCGACTGGCTTGTGGATTTTTCTTTCTCATAGTGTACGTGTCTGGGAATTGGTACTTTTGCCTTTCGCGCATACATTTTGCCACGTCTTATCAGTCCGTATAATTGTTAAAATCTCAATTTTTTTATCTTATTTTTTTACGGCTGAACACCGTCAAATGATACATTCATATTCATACGTCTCTGCGAGTACGACAGGGCCAGTTACATTGGGAGGAAGTTATCGCGAGATCTAACATCTGCTCCAAGTGCACAGCGTTCTAATTCAGCTACTAAATAACAAAGAGCGATAGAGAGAAAGAACCGTTTGTCGTACGATAAAGAAGGGTGGAGGGATAGGGAGAAGGGCGCGGATCGGGAAGGTTAAACTGCGACGTCAAAACGAATTAAGTCATCGGCAGAAGAGATTCATCCCTCACGTCGACCGACACTTCCATTTGGAGGTTCGGGCCCGCGAAGATCGCACAGATGGACCCCTCGCGAGCTCCCGCTCGTGAATATACTGTCGAAGGATCCGATCGATCGGCCATGAAAGGATACACTATGGCTGATGGGTAAACCTTGAAGCGCCGACAATACCGTCGATTCTCGATACCGATTGTGCCGTGAGGAACACGATGCCGCGTATTGTTCGCGGTTGCCAGAGGACGCGACAGCGTTACCTCCTTTCTTAGGTAACTCTTGCCTTTTGAAGGAAAGGAAACGAGAGGGAGCCGGATAAAGAGAGGAAGAGGCACTTGGAGCTGAATTAAATGTGAGACGATTGGGGCAGATTAAGAGCAAGCTGGGTAGAGATAAGACGTCTGTCGATTCGATACCACGGAGGATCTCCTTGCCGCAGGAGAAGGTAACGCGGAAGCACAAGTGAAAAAGATGGCCAATCAGAGCCAGTCGTAGTTGTTCGTGCGAATAAAAATTTAATTTGTAAAAGAATAATATAATGTCGTCCCTAACACACTAAGAGAAATTATTCCATAAAAAATTAACAAATGAATATTTTCGATCAAGATTTCCGATTTTTATATCCAGTCAGGATATCCGATTAAATTGAATCGCATACTTTTGATCATAGTGATATTTTATCAGATAAACCAAAAATTATGAATTGGTATTTCTTATCGGATATTTTCTGATTAAATACAAAAATTCATCGGCATTTTGATCGGAAATATTCGTTTGTTAATTTTTTATTGAATAATTTCTCTCAGTATAATATCAATGTACAAATGTTTTTCCCCGACCGTAAAATTTACACGGTGAATCGACCTTCTACGTCAGAGATCGACCCTTAACTTATTAATTTACTTATTCATTAATTATTTATTTACTTATTTTTATTATTTATTTATTATTAATTATTTATTTACTTAAAATGAGTAAAATTAATTACTTATTAATTAATTTTAAAGTTTTGCTTCATTAAAATATTATTACGCCGTACCAATTTGGCTACCGAAGCTTTGACACTTTTCATAACATTTAAAGTTAATAACATCATAGAGAAAATCACAAATAAAGTGTGTAATTGAATATTTTGGGAATGGAATAAAGCGGGTATTAATTAATCCTTTACACTCGATAATTTTTTTGCTATAGGGAACTAACAATTCGAAGCTGTTCTGATAAAAAGTTGATGAAAATTTTTACAGCTAATATAAAAATAAATCATACATCATAAATAAATATTAAATTATTATCTTCTCATAGATTAAATATTCGCATCAACAGCTGCGACTTGCTTTCATTGGATATCTTTCTCAATTATGTTGTATTCTAAAATTCGTGTTAATATAGCTCGTTGTAACGCGTAAATGTTCACTTGATAAGAGATGACGTTTTAAACATTATTAAGATCACTTGGTGTGAACCCGTGTGAGCTGCGTCTTGAGTTGTATGCGACTTCAAATTCGGTGCGTGAAATTAAATCCGCGAAGACACGGCACGGCTTGTCTCCACTCGTTTATTTGCCTGTGTATAGAGATTCGCGCGATTAAAGACCGTGCGACGACGGAGGAGTTTCCGCTTGAAGATGTGAAAGCAGCATCTGCATTAATTATATCATTTCAAACAGGTGTCGCTTGGGATGACTCCGGGCAAACAAACTGAGTTAAAACGAGAAAAGAGCAGAAAGAAAACAGAGAGAGAGAGAGAGAGAGAGAGAGAGAGAGAGAGAAACAGAGTGCACTCAATTATTTGTATTTGTGTATACGTGCATCTGGACGTTGCAGAGAACTTTTCGGACTAATGGAAAATTGAGTTTCTGCTCTTTTGGAGATTTGTGTTGTTTACTGTGGGATACGAACATCCGGTGCTGTTAATTCACATACAGAGAGATGTTTCCAGCACATGGGTGAAAGAAGTGAGACAATTACGAAGCGTCGCGACGTTTCACCAACCCTCCCGCCAGGATTATTTGAACGAATTTCCACAAAATACGCGAATATAATTAATTGCGCGCGCGACAAAATAATTTATATATTAATATATGTTTATCAATTAATCAATAAACGGCTAATTGGACACATTTTATTCATTCATGGTTGAAATATATAATGCGTTCGAATTTGCACTTTTTGATTCCGATTACTTTTGACAGATCATAAATTAGCGAGGTGCATTGAAAGCGGAATGAGTATCTCGCGGCCGGGGATCATAACTCGGGCGCTTTTTATATACCACGAACCCTTGTTTTCATGGCGAGTCTCTCTTTCGTCTGGTTTCTCCCATTCGAAATCATTCAGGCATACATCGAAAGACGATTTGCGCACAGCACCACGCCTACCGTCAAACATTCGCATATCCGGTAGCCGATACGACCCGCAGAACCGGATTCTGTGCCGGATGGAATCTTCACATGGGGTTTGGCTTAAGACCGCAACATTTCCCCTCTATTGTCGCGTTTTAAGCGTGACGGAATTGTAATGTCGGTCGCCATCGCACTGCCATGACGGCACAGTGGCCAACTTTCCGTTGAATCGCATTAGTGTATTAAAGCGGCCATGTTGGCTGCTCTGTGAGCTCATATACCGAAAACGCGAGTCCAGACAGATAGAAGTGAAGAGGAGAGAACATTTTCGCTTGGCCGCGAAGGGATAACAATAGGATTGTTGCAATTGTATTATTTTTTGCGAGCGCGTTCTATTTTCGTGACGGTGTATCAAGCAGTCCTTTATGGCTGAATCGCGTGAGGAAAGATGTTCAAAATAAGTCAATCAAGAGACAAAGTGATTGAGAAGAATCCGTGCTTGAGGTGATTATTGCTGAGAAGATAAAACCGACCGGCACTAATTGATTAAAAGTCTGCAAAATATAAACAAACGGCGAAACGGGCAGATCGGCGGGTTCTACACGGATTTACACGAACCAGACGGGAGCATTGATCCGCGGTGCGATGCCGTTTTTAGTTTCCGGTCATCAGCCCGCAGCATCCCGTTTGCGGTGACGACGACCCAGACTGTCTCTCTATCTTCGTATCCTATTTGTTTCCAAACACGGCTCGGGTTCCAGGTTACGGCTTTAAATGCGATGAATCCTAATTGACCATTTTAGCGATAAAGATTCACGAATGATTCTTTAAGCTATCACATATATATATGCGACAATTTGTCGAACAATTGAGAAAACAATCTCAACGCATTGTTAACCGATTGCGAGAAAACCTGTATTTCGTTAGCCGGATGTTCTTAGCAGTACATCACATTTCAAACAAATATTTCAGAGCAATTTGTTCACAAAATTCTCGATGTTAGTAAATAAAATATACATAAAATCATTTATTTTTGTTTAATTGTCTGCATTTTAGAAAAAAATAGTATTAGGGTAGGTTTAAACAACCCTGAAAACGCGAATAATGTTAAAAAAATTATTTTTTTTACTTATTTATTTCTTTAAAATTCGTTTGTATTGCAGAAAGATTTGACTGAGAGAAATTTTATACCAAAGTGAAATATTTTCCCAGAAAAAAATAATAAATAGTAAATTTATTTGGAGTGATTCAGTTACGCAAATTATAAGTAATTGTACATTCATGACTCGATAAATATTGTATGGAGAATTGAATTGTTGCATGTACGAAAATCTATTAAAATAGGTTCAAGTTCATTTTTTCTCATAAAAATTATTATTTAAAAATCGTCATTATTTTTTCTCATAAAAATCGTCATTATTTAAACGAGGGAAAGGTGAAAGCGAGGGTGAGCATGAAGGAGAAGCAGCCGCTGCGAAACTTGCCGTGGCTTTATTGATTCCGCTTTCTCCCTCTTTCTCCCTCTTCCCCTTTCTCTTTCTCTCTCCTTCTCACAGTTGAGGATAGCTATCATCGAATATTAGGTTCTCTTTCTTAGGTCAGAGAGAAGGAGGAAAAAAGGAAAGCAGGAAAATACTAGGAGAATATGTACAGCAGAGGTGATTGCCAGGCTGAAAAGATTTCTGATATCTCGTCTCGATAGGAATAAATCGTAATTTTTCACACGTGGAAGCACGAGTTTCTTAAAGCTAAAATCCTCGTGGAGGATTTGGCATGCTCACAGATAGCAATGCGCGCGTATTCCTACGTGTTTCTGTGTCACGAGACAATTCAACCGACAATTTTCGTGATTATGGTCGAAGATATCGGTTTGTAAAGTTTCTTTTATGACCGTGTCTTTCTAGAACGTAAGTATGAGTTTACGAGGGATCTGTTCAATTCTGCATATAAGGTTTAAAATTATAGTAGAAGTTCGTTGAATCATCACTGGTCTAAGAGTTGAGTTATTTTACAGATCTAAAATGATTAGACAATTAATTAAAAGGCACTAGAAATTAGTGAACAACAATAACATGTATACTTTGATTGAATATGTTGTCTTGTTACTAATAAAAGATATGTGGCTACAAGTTTGACGAACTTTTGCAAGCCTTTAGTCGCGTCTGAGATGAAGTTGAGTTTGAATCAATCTTTCTTTGTAACAATGTTATTAGCAAATTGTTTAATATTGATATTCAAGATATTTTAGCGAAATAAATTTAGGAGAATAATATCTAATTTTAACAAGATTTTGCGTAAGTTTAATAAAATTGAATATATGAGTAAAATATCAAAGTAATATCCTTTTTTTCGGTTGATGTCATAAAAAAGATATATTGCATGTTTTATCCTTTATTGAAATTATAAGGATATAGCAGGTGCATTATATCTTGAGATTAATCTAGGAAAAAAACTATGTTATGATCTAATCTCATTTGAATTATTAACAAATATTTTTTTTCTATTTGAACGATGCAAAATCTGTGACTGTCCGCAGGATAAAAGATTTCTGAATAGCGCAGAGTGAAACTTTGTTGTTTCAGTTTTACTATTAAAAATGCTCGCGGCTCATCTCCAAGTGAAAGCAGTTTCTTAGTTACGCGGCACTTTATTCCAGTTTTACATGAACGGGCACGGATTGCGGAATGTAATACACGCGCGATCGTCTTTTTTTACGGCAGTTTTCCATTTTGACGCAGGATATTCATGGTTTTTTGTTGTGGCCGGAAGCATTCGTGAGAAAAATGATGGCTACGGATAGAGATAAAGGGATAGAAAAAGAGAAAGAAAGTAGAGAGAGAGAGAGAGAGGGGGGATGGGAGGGAGGGAGCGAAGGAAGGAGGGAAATGGAAAGAAAACAATGTACAGACGTTTTGGCACGTATTGAGAAAAAGTTCATTTTTTCGCGATTCATGCGCAACGACAATTTGTCACGACGGAGTGAAACTTTCGCGGCGATTCTCGAGATTACAGTCACGCGAATTTGATACTCGGCAACAGCGGGTTTTAACTTTGCATAAACTTTGACAACGCAAAGCTAAAATTTAGATCGACTGCTAGAATAAATAACTTTTGGAACAAAAGATCGATGAAGCTGAAGTTTTCAGTCGGACTGACAGAAGCATAATGCGAAACGGATTAAAATCCTATCTCATAGCAACAGTATTTTTCTGCCGTTATAACTAGCTAAGACGGTAAATACAGATTGCTCCGTATTTTGAATGATTAAACTGTACCGAGTGTGTAGCGAATGGGAATGAAGAAAAAATATCGTGCCAACGTAGATCGTAAAAGCTATGTTTTTAGAAAGTTTTATGTAAAAAATTTTTTTAAATCATTTTTTTCAATCTGCCATTTTCAAATATTGTTCACTTTTATCATAATGTAAAACTGATTTTGTAGAAAAATTAAAACAAGCGCTTTTGATCCAAAAAAGTTAAATTATGGAAAATATGTGTATATAAACATTTATATATATATATATATATATTTATTCATTTATATATTTTTAAACAAATACAACAATTTCAACAATTTCGACAATTCAGCAAGAGAGCAGCCTGAAATTTCGAAGAAAAATGCATCTCTGCTTATACGATTTTAAACAAAAATAACAAAGCAATATTGTATAATTCCGAGTTTGATTCATTAGGAAGAATCTCGATTTTTCTCGAACTACCTAATGAAAAAACTATGGTGTTGTTTAAGAACACGTGCTTATGATCATACACGTTGTCTCCCAATAGAACTCACGATTGTACATATGTTGGCGAAGGAATTGATCGTGTGCCTTTCAACTGAATTATTTACGTATTTATCAGACCGCAATTACAGACAATTACCGAGTAGTTGACAGAGCATTTTCAAATCGCTCGCACGATTATTATTAGTTCGCCCGAAATAATCAATACGTCACGTTACGTTATTTTGTTTGTTAGAATTATCCGTTGGCTCTCGCTTGTTTATAAAGGAGACAAAAGAACCAGCGCCTGTCACTCAAACGAACATATAAACACACGCTGTAATATTACTACGTATCCTTCGCAAACAGCTCCGCTTTAATGACATCAATCAACGATTATTTTGCGGTGTCGCGGGGCGCGCATTGTCGCACAAATAACGTGGCGAATTCATACGTTTACACGTGCCAACAATTATATCACGCGGTAAACGATACCGTAGTACCTGTCACGGTTGATTCCCGGTTGATTTTTTCTCGAGACCGTCGCACCGTCGTCATGACCGGGCACACGTGCGCCCGAGCGCATGTAAATGTCCGCTGCAGTTTAACCTAATTACAAGCGCGCGATAGAGCGACACATCCTCCACTTTTCTACATCGAATATCCGTCTGTCACGGGGAAAACAGTTTCCGAGCCGCGTCGCCAGTGACGCGGATTGCTCGCGGCCGAATCAAACGGCATGTGATCTAATAACGCGATTAGTGAGAAATTCAATGCTCGTTCGCGCCCATAAATATCGCTTTATATCGCCCGACGAGGAGCAGAATCGGCCCACGCGTTCAACATCTGCGTGGGTGCGCGAAATGAAAGCTCCACTGCGGATTTGCCGCGTGGCAAGATCCAGAGAATCCGAAATAAGCGACGTTAATAGTCTTAACGTGGATCGCGGCGGGAAGCACGCGCTGTCATTTGCGGCTCAGCGTACGAGTCGCGAGTTGCATGCGCGTTAATGCTGATGGATGATTTTAAAGGGGAAAGGTTGAGAAAAATGACGATCACCCTCGACGTGAAATCGCTGTGGAATAATTAGTTCTCTCCGCTTCCCAGTTTCGCTTTGTGCGGCACAATCGTGTCTCCCGCACTCCGTCGATTCTGGAGCAATCTGCTTCTCGAAAATATTCCGAACATATTCTCGTGAAAAGTAGAACTTTTTTCCGTCATGCTCTCGGAAAAGTCACCGAAACCGACGAGATTATTTGTTTAATTAACCCCATTTCTGGTGGAAGCCATGTGACACGTAGTGTCGAAATTTGGCGGTACGGGACTACTACAATTGGCGGGGAAATCGCCGCGGAAACCATACTCGTTTGGCTCGCTTGCAAATTGTGCTACGTAACGGTACACGTAGAGGATCTCGTTTATATTGGAAACTGTAAAAAAGATTTTGCAATGTTATTTCTCTCGTTGTTCCTTTCACGACGCAAGGTGCTGTTTTAATAGAAGGACGGTCGCGGAAAAATCGTATAAATAAAATACGGTCGTGTCGAGTGGTGGAACATTTCTTGAGCAAAGCAAACTTCTTAACGACATATATTTCTTTTTCCTTTATTTCAGTCTCGTTGACTTGTATACTAATTACAACTCTTGCAGTTTTGTACAGCCTGGTAAAAATTCCTTCAGAGAATATTTGTTAGGATATTTGAACGAATGAATGGAAGAGCCATCAGAGAGTGAATCTAGATTTGCTTGAGACGAATTTCGAGATTATTTTCATGCGAATTATTATTTCACGCTAAACTCGGGACGCTCGCATGCCCTCAAAGTTCGAACAATTGTTCGGTGGTAATCTTGACCTACATATCGAACGTAAAGTGGCCAGATCAATATATGTGAAGACACGATTGGGCTGACAGAGAGAGTGTCAGCTGTCCCTTCGACCACTTCCTTATCAAGATCCCTTGTAGAGGTGTGGTAAAGCAAACTGGTCAATTATCTCCTATCTGTGCCGTTACTAATAGCACAGCTTGTGAATAGCTTTAGCTGTTTCGAAAACATGCTTTTGAAACAGCCTAGATTTACAAATTTTAAGTATTTGCGTTGGAGAGGTAAAAAAACCTAGGTGATAATTAACCCTTTCGTTATCAACGGGACATATATGGCCCAGGTTATACATTTTCCCCGCCATTGATAATAACTTGAATCAATATCAATTAAATAAACAGTTTTTTGGTGTCCAGAACTATCACTACTTATTACCGTTGGGACAAATATGCTTTCCCAAAAACTCTAGTGAGACATCAGTATCCCGACTCTTTGCCAAACATAAACTTTTCTTTATAATAATTTCTTTTGCTAAAACTACATTACATTAATAGATTTAATGAAGTAAAAGGAAAAAAAAAGTACTTTTGAATAACAAAATTGGTGTCGAAAGAGCTAAAACAAAAGAATGTACACTCTTCTTTTTCGGGAAAAGATTGTTCTCTGTAGCACAATCTAACTAAATAAATAAACGCAGAACTATCAACAATGCTTTGTACAACGGAAATTATTATTTTTGTATCGACGATACTATTCGTTTCATCGACATTGTATCGAAGACACAACTAGTTGACGAGTAATAACTACAAAGTAAAATGAACGCGAGAAAAAAAAAGCACGCGTTAGAATCGCGTTCACAAGAGGTCATGCGATTCGGATATCCTCGGGGCGAAAAGTGAAGCGCCGGCCGCGCTTGCATTCCTGCCACTGATTTGCAAGAGCGCATGCATATGCATACACAGCCAATCGTGCACCTGCGTGTCAACGTGTGCACGTGTTGATGGAAAACGCGCGCAATAAATTTTTGCTTACTTTTACGGATTGTCGAGACAGGAAATTCTGAACGACGACGGTCGATTTGAGGAAAAACGCGAGAAAAAGAAAAGAGAAGCCATGTCAGATAGAAAACGGAAATCGGCCAAGCGGGAATAAAGCAGCGAATTCTTTTAGCTGAATCAGTTTCTCTCTTTTTTTCCTTTCTCTCTTTTCCTCTCTCCTCTTCATTTTTCGCCCTCTCTCTCCCTCAACCGTTTTTCTCGTTTCCGCAGAGACGAAATCAATTAGACCGCTTGTCGCGCTGCATATTGCGAATCTAATTAACGAACCCTTTTTCCTGAGCACATGGTCGGATTAAACGCGGGTTATCGGCGAACTTATCAACTATGTGGATTTGTATGTTGTTGCGCCGTTGCATTTTCCATCGGATTCGCCGTGCTACATCGGATTGCGCATTGCTGAATGGAAAGGACTGCTCGGGAATTACTGCAAATACCATTGTCGGCTATAGCCATTAATGTTTCCGCACGTGTTATTTAAAAATACAAACAATTCGTCGTATTTTTCAGTCTTGTCATTCCATTGTTTTGCGAAATTGTTATTTATCTTAACGTGTGCACACTTCCCACTATTTGCTTTCCGCATTTATTTTGTTTTTCCCTCAGGAAATGCAACAGTCGCGTCTCTTTTGAGTTTATGCCATGCGCAATTTTATCAATAGACGCACACGTTTCGCGGATTCAAGTGATATTTGTAATAAAAAAAGTCTAATATTTTACTATTAATCACCAATCTATATAGTTAACAATATAACAATATAGCATGATAACAATCTTTAAATTGATTCAAATAAAGAAGAAGGCTCCAGTGTGACAAATCTAAGGCATTATTTCTACTACTAAAAATTTATTTTATGGACCTGCTCAGGTTGATTTCAATCAGTTATTTGATTAGTACAAAATAATGTTATCGGATCGTAATTGTTAATAAAATACTAGTTATTGATAATTCTTATTGTTAAGGCTCTTGGCTCCTCGACACGGCCATTTTGATTGATGCGAAGCGAGAAAATGCATGTCAAAAATTCCCGCAACATACGTCGATATTAAAAAGAAAATATATCCAAAAAATGATATTTGAAATTGATTTTTTTATCTGGCGTGACAAGATAATAAGAAAATGAGTAGATTAAAAATGAAAGTTGCATATTACGTTAATTTAACAGTTATTTCTTGATCGTTAAAGCGAAAGGAAAATGATGGGAGTATTTTAAAAATGCGCTTAATTGATTTCAAATTTTATTTTTGATACATTTTTTTATTTTGATATATTTTGCAGGAATTTGAAGAATGCATTTCTTCGCTTCTAATCAATTAAGAGTTCCTCGGCGAGAGAGACCTTAATAAGGTCCTTATTGTACGTTGTGTTGCATGACTTATCGGGGTACGATAACATCATTTTATGTAAACCAGGTAACTAATTGGGATTAACCTGTTCAGGACCGTCGGGCAAATTCCTGGTAACTGTTATCTGTTCGTTCGTAGCGCAATTATTGCCATACCTAATAGCAATTGCAGCTCAGACTCTCATTAGTCGTCGTTCCCGTTATCTTGCTTGGCTACACACATCCGAGAGCTTTAAATTTGTATTATTTAAAGAACGTTAAGTTACCCTCGTATCCTACTAAACGCTTAGGTATCCGCTTAGGTATCTAATCGCTATGTCACGTCCATCTTGTTTCTTTATTCGGCGCGATGGAGGTACGTGTACGAGTAATCCTCCGAATTGAAGTCCACTGTGACACGGGTGTGGGCCATTAATAAAATTGACCACGCGCCAGTAGTCCCCTTTGCGCAGGGCGCCGGTAGCGTCCAAGCGAGAGATAAAGAGCCGGCTCAAAGAATGGACGGAAAAAAAGCGTCGGAGGGGTCGCGCGGAGGACGAGAGGAGAAACTTGCGAGGGCGAGCGCGCAACAAAAGGACGACATATGTCTTCGAAGCGTGCTACATCGGAAAAGACCCCCGAGAAGAGAGAGGGAGAGAGAGAGAGAGGGAGAGAGCGAGAGAGGACGGTGCGAAAATATATCCCCGGGTGTCTGAACGCGAAGGCGTTCCAGACCGCCTTGTCGAGGTGGTACAGGCGTTAAACTGACCCGACTTCCTGCGACTTTTTCGGTGCGGGGGTCGTAGACGCGAGTCAACGTCCTGGAAAATTGCCGGGTTAGCCGTATTACTGGAAACTCATCCAGATGTACACGCGCCGACACGACGCGTTTGTGATGTTCACTTTGTAACCGCCGGCGAATACTATTTCCCTCTACATCTCTTCGCGCCTTTTCTTCGGCACTCCGTGAAACCAGCCTTTACGACGGCCTATTAAGTTTCCAGACACGCGATCGTGGTTTTTTACAGCGCGCGACCCTTCGTCGGGATTGGTTCACGAGTTTCGAGTTTGTAGCAGACGATAATACGGCAGGATCGCGCAGAGTAAGGGCCGTGGCACACAGAAAAACTTAAGCAATAAGACGTAAGTAGTAAGCAAATTGACCAACCACAGTCATTGATTCTTGAACCGTAAGAAAAATCAGCGACTGTGATTGGTCAATTTGCTTACTGTATACGTTTTACTGCTTAAGTTTTTCTGTGTACCATAGCCCTAAGATCGGAACGTTATGATGCCTTGATGTTAAGTTGAGAATCGGTGTTAGGGTTGTTAGCCCTGCGTGAAGCTCTTTCTCTATGCAAGACTAATGAGATGCAAAGGTTCGTCGAGAGTCGAATGTACGAAACGCGGATTGGCGACGAGAACTGGCTAGCAAAACAGCCGACCTTACGTAGAAGTCGTCGTTCAAGAAAAGGAAACGCTTAAACGAGATCCCGAAGAGAGGCAGAGAAAAGTGTCGAGCCGATTAATGGAATACTTAATGATCGGCCACCGAAGATACTGTTTCGACGAGTTCGATAGCTCGTCTGAGTCTCATTCGCGTTCTCCTACCATGAGTTTGATAGACTTTGCTAGAGTTACGGCCGAGTAATTTATCGACATCGTGGAGTTTCAAGTTTGAGGCGTTCTCGACGGATCACTCTTTTTGCAATATAACTTTGGACGTACGTAAAGGAGCTACGAGGCAGGGCTGCGTCGAGTCACGAAAGCGCAGGGGGAATTTATGAAAACACGGTAGTTTAATCTAATTTAATTAAACGAGGACAATGTGCTGCTATGAGCCGCAAGATAATCGTTGGCAGATCGTAAGTGTACATTTAATTAAAGTCGCGCGATGAGAGCAAGTAATGATCGAGTGGCTTAATTAAAGAATATTCCGTTTGATCGTCATCAGTCATAACTTTTTTTGCTTTTGCGAAGCGTCCTTTGCGGCGAGGAAAATTTATTTCACTTCTTGTACGCTCCAATTCACGCTCGTAACTTTTTCCCGAGTAATTTTGTCCAAGCGAGAAATACATTTCTCTTTAATTAGAGATTGCATGTTTCATAGTTAGAAACTACGTCTCGCATAATCAAAACAATCTCAATGTACTACGACAACTTTGATCAAGACGCATTTATGCAGTAATCTCATATTGTGATAATTTCGCAATTTTTTACCGTCATTATATGTCCCTCACTCGAGGATAATTTCGCCTGCTTTATGTGTTAATTCTGTCGCGGCTTTCCCACCTCCCCAACGAACACGGCACGACCCAAATTAGTCGATTAGCGAGTCGCAGCTCGAGGTACGTGCATGACATTTAACGAGGCATCGCCCGCATCTCGCCCGCGACGGACTCTTAAATCGAAGAGCTCGCTGTCGGCAAGCCGGCTTTCCCACCGGCGAAAGGGGAGAGATCCCCGGGTCGGGCGAAGATCGATTCCCCGAGAGCTGCCCGGCTATCGTGCGCGCGTATTCCACAAAACATTAAATCATATGGCTGAGCGGGCTGCCATCGGCAATATGCTACTTGTTTACTAAATCACTTCTCATTGACTACTTCGCCGGGCAAATAACCGCCGACAATAATGAGGGACACTTGATTGTGCATCAAAGCCGAAGACGCGTGCACCGTGGGCCGCGCGGCCATCGAGTGCGGCTGATCACGCACAATGCTACGCGTGCATGTGCTTGTACCTCGTAGAGATGCGCCTCTACGTGACTGCATCGCTTGTAATGCCGCGTACGGCCTACGTGTGTGTGTGTGTGTTCCCGTTTGGTGGACGTACACATGCATGTATGTGTGATACGCGCGCGCGCGCGCGTACGGGGGTGGTTATTAGCTGGAGTAGCGTCCCACGGGGAATAATGGTCGAATATTCAAGGATGGCTGTTTTTATCACGCGCCGTTAACCCCGATATCCCGCGGTACCATCGCGGAATTTTGTTTTAGTAGATTTTACGGCGTGTCGTTGTGTTTCTCGTTACGCGACAGCGCGTAAAACAAAATCGCATTGCTGTGGATCCTCACCGGAGCTGCTGGCATGTCGCAAAAGTTTCGCGAGCTATATATATCAATTGCAGGACAATTGTTACGCTCTTGTTTGTTTCCTCCCGCGGCCAGCTTGTTTGTTTGCTCCAGCGGCCACAATTCGCGTTGGGTAACGTTTTCCGACGGTAATATAATGCTACTAAGAAGCAATGTTGATTACTTGAAGGAATTAAAACCCTGAATACCTCATTGTTCTATTGTTGTATTATGACGTTATTAAGCTGAGGGCGCGACTGAAAGTCCAATTTAAACGTTAATGAGAAGCCTAAACGTTAATGAGGAGAGCTAACTTGCCTCGCCTTCACAGTGCGGTACGTTTTCCAACAATAAAGAAACAGAATAATACGCGCGTTTACGCGACAGAGTCGCCTGAAAAGCCTCGCGATTAATATTCCACCCCCGTGTCCTGATATTTCTCTAAAAGATTTTCCATCTGGTGTGTGACATTTTTTACGATTTGATTATAGATAGACGAATGGCGCTATATGATCGGACGTGTCGTATCGGATCGTGTCCGTATGCCATCGATTGTCAGCGGATCTGCATGACAGAGGTCCAAATGTCGCCCGGGCGGCGACATATGATGTCCGACCAATTTGAAGCCGACAATAAGAGAAACTCTCTGGATCCGCGGGAGCTGTCTGGGACCGATCGCAACTGTTACGTCAGCATTGTGCCCGAGGATGAGTATGCGGGAAAGTAGAAACGAAACATGCCTGGTCATTAATACAAATTTGTCGTACGGCCAATTCGAGAATGAACTCGATGACGATTTCATTTCCGTCCGGGCATCGCCTTCTCGCATTCATCGAGATGTCTGACAGCAGTAGCAACAACAGCAGTTCGATCGAACCGAGAATAACGACGCGTTGAATCATTAACCTTTTTTTTTCTTCTTTCAACGCGTATAGCCACGTTTCTCGCGTGAATATTCTTCTTTTGTGCTCACAGTTTGGATAGTCGTTGTAGATACAACAGTGTTATGAGGATTTACTGGACCGTAATTCTCGTACGATATTGATACGGTCTACTGGGTCGAGTTTTCCATCTTGTTTTCATTTTTCCATAAAAGAGCTGTTTCTATTTCCAACATAAATTTTGTTCTCGCTACTGGCTTTAATTTATTTCTTGGGGACCAAGGAGCATCGTCGGAACTTCTGCTCATTCTAACATCATTTACCCGCGTGTTTAAACATTCGACAGACAGTGCATTGCGACTGGTACATTGGAAATAATTAAAGCAAACACGACACACAGTTGTCTCCTAGTGCTGGAAATAGTTTCAGAACGAAGAGGTGGATGATGACTGTTGCATCGTATGCGATGTATTATCTGTAAATATATGTGTATCTCGTGATATAAACAGATACGTATATGCACATAGAAGAATGCATACTGCCTTTAAATAAATATTATGTATTTTATACGTTTACCTATCTGCAAATCTATCATAAATTTATCACAAGCCTATTAAGTTTACTCAAAATACACTTTAAATCCTAGGAAGTTTAGCATTTCAACCAAGAATGTTAAATAAAAACAAAAATTTAGGTTTGTTCACTGTATAAAAGTCAAAGCACAATTTTTCTTGAATAAAATATGAACTTTTCTTATAATACTCTTGTAAAGAAAAAAAATTTTTCTTTTAATAGTAATAATAAATACGTAATAATGAGTTTTTGTAAAATGTCTGATGAATAAATATTAAAACTATTGAAAATATTCTTTGAAAGTAGCCGTTATTTAAAAGAAGGAATATAATCTGAATAATCGCTTTTTTGGGCAATGACATTTTTCTGTGTGTGGCGTGTCGTACGCGCTAATGTTAACTGTGCAAAATGAGAATTGACTTCCGGACTGGTGCTTATTACGCGGGTGTCTAGTTTCAATGTATCAATATATGAGTGCGTATTAACACGCACCGTTGCCTCCAAGACCACATCGCGATCGAGACCATGACGGGCGTACACGTGCACGTCGAATAAAGGGTGAGCCGGCGAGAGCGGGAGAGAGAGAGATAAAGGGACAGAGAGAGAGAGAGAGAGAGAGAGAGAGAGAGAGAGAGAGAGAGAGAGAGAGAGAGAGA
>NW_022639482.1:1323540-1328539 GCF_010583005.1 Odontomachus brunneus
GAGAGGGGGAGAGAGAGAGAGAGAGAGAGAGAGAGAGAGAGAGAGAGAGAGAGAGAGAGAGAGAGAAAGGGAATGAAAGAGAGAAGAAAGGAAAAAAGAGGGAAAGTGCAACCCCCGTCTGCTCTGATTCCAGTGGCGTGTCGATCTCACCGGGCTTACGTCGACTCGCGTTACTCGAGTCTCCACTTGCCTCATACCAATCACAACTGCGCCGTACGTGCACGTGCTTCTAAACTACCTTCAAACTATCGTAACTGTTTCACGATTCCGATATCGCGGAGCCGCCCTTAGAGCCGCGCCCTTTCGCACGTCGTCCTGAGGGCATGTCTATATACTTGGTGTCTAAACTTGACGAACGCGAATCGATTTAGCAACAACGCGCCACGTCGCCGATTCGGAAAGGTCGGATTGCCGCGCAGATTTATCTTGTTACAATTTCGTCGACTTGTAAGAAGAATTCGCGGCATCTAGACGCCCGAGAGAAAGAGATCCCCTATATTGCTATATTTACTTTACACACTTTATATGTTCCCTTCTGCGTGCATATCTTCTTCCGTGCTGTCACTTACAGACTCGTTTTAATATTTCTTCCATGTTCAAGAGAACGATTTTCTACTGATACTGCTAAGGTAACGTTTACAGCGGAACGTCGCAAGCGAATCGTCTGTCAAATATATTTCTCGTGTCATTTATCTATCCGAGATACGCGGATCCGTTCGCGAGGGAGCAACCCTTGAAACTGAGCGAGGAATGACAATTCGCGATTCTGCGCCAGTGCTCGGTGGCGACATGTCGCGAATGCAGAATTACGCAGTGTCTTTTTCAAAGGCGGCGCTTTAGAGTCGCAGAGCATATATTGCTTGTGCTTCGAGGACATGCCACGCGTATTTGCTCTGCTCCTATTGTGGGCGCTTCGATATTCTATGGATTCCACGTGACGAGTGTGTCGAGAGTATGCAGGTGCGCGCGGAAAATATAGGGGCTGGAGTGTCTGTGTTCTGTGATGAATTGAACTTGCGTGCACAGTTTAATTAAGAATTAACCCCGGCGCGCAATCTCTCCGGCCGGAATTGTCGCTGATCCGCGTAGGTAGGTATAGATTGGCTTCGCCTGCGCGTTTTCGCGTATCCCATTGCAGGCCGCGTCAATAAATGGAAGAGAACCGAGAGCAGCTTTTCAGAGTAAATTATACTCCCACGTAAATAAATTTTGTAATTTTGAGATAGTGATGTATTTTACGTAGAAGAGGGGGACGAGAGTCGGAAAATCTGTTTGAATCCTATTTGCGAAAAGAATGGCTTATGTTGAAAGGTCAGTGCTCGAACTTTATGCGATACTAATGTTAACCTTAAACTTATAATTCGGAAGCTATTCATTTATTTTGAAAATTCCGACTTCTGGTATGAAATAATTTCCAAAATTCATTGCAAAAACATTTACGGTAGTAAAGTGCTTCGTACATATTAGTTATTACATCGTACTATTATTACATTATATGATGTTACATATCGTACTATTATTGTTGGCGTAAAATTACAGACACATTCAATGCTGCCCGAAAATACGTGTTCACGAAATTATTGTTTGCTTTTAACAATTGCAACATAATTGAAAGCAAACGTCGCGGAATATTAAGGAAACTCAACTCTGCATGTTTGGATCACGATGTATCTTCTGATGAACCAAGCAGACTTGATTACTTGTCCCGATTCCTCAAGTAACTATACCCGACTTAATTTCAACCGGCAGTAGAGTTCTCTGAGTTTATCTCGTAATACCAGTTTGTGTACTTTGAATGGATGTCAGGGAATTAAACGAGACCTCGAAGTCTACGCGGCGAAAATGGGGGACTGGAGAGGGAGGAAAAAAGAGATTGAAGGTTTATGATTAAAAGGGAAAAAAATTTATTATGATTCTGCGATAGGGATTAAAAGGATCAGTTAGATTAATTGTTTCCCATGTAATTATGTTTCTACTAAAATGGAAATTACTCGATCCTTTCGTTATCCGCGTTGAGAGGTTGATCGTTCTCTCTTTCTCTCTCTTTCTCTCTTTCCCAAAAGTATTATAGATGTACCGCATTAATGCAATACAGCAGTTAGTATCCTCCGATACACCGTAATATTGCATGCGTCGATATCATTCCAACATTTCCGATCCATTTACATGAATGTTTGGGTATGCCGTTATCGGTGGCTTGATTAAATTTCCTATCCTCTATACCAAATTTATTATTTGCACATCCCTAACTATATGCTCTGAGCAGCTGAAATGACTATTATTTCATAATTTGCAAGTTTCCGAAGTAATGTGCTATATTTGATTGGATACAAATTAATTCTCCTTCCATATCCCCGAATCAATAACAAAGAACGACACTAATTATTTCAATTCCACAACGTCATTAATTTATTAATTGTCTTAATTCCTAAATATCACTAACGACTCGCAAAAGCAAGTTGTCAAATCTCCGATAACTTCACTAACTCTAAGAATAAGTCATTCCCCAGACATGAAATGAAATTAAACAATTAAAAATGATGAAAATAAAATGATGAGTCACACACTCGGGGAAAAAGATATAATGGAAGTTATATAGGTGATAACTATATACATATAAGAGTTTTATATGTAGAATTAATGTGTGTGTGTGTATGTGTATATATATTGTTTAAGTATATAAACTAAACAAATTATAGAATTCCACATAAAACTAGTACAGTTGTCATCTATGTATATAATTGCTGGTCATCATATTTTTCTTTGAGTGCAATAGTAGACACTTTAATTAAAGATCTAATAAATTTCCGTAAATCCTGATATTTTAATGTATCAAGTTAAGGATTAACAGTTTGGACAACTGTATGCAAATACGTCACGAGTGATTAAACCAATATTTCTCTAGAAAGTCGTTACGGGTCATCATGATTGAATGCACACCATGATTATACATCACACGATCGCGAGTTTGATCCCGCGAATCCATCTTCCTCGCCGTTCGCCGACGCCTATCACCTATGTCGGCGCTTTTCTGCCTCCTTGAGACAGCTCTTGCAATCGTGACGTAGTCGATCGGCTCTCTCTCTCCCTCCTCTCTCTCTTTCTCTTTCTTCGTCGAGGAGGAGCTAAACGCGAGAATCTTTCATCCGCAGGACCATCAATAACGCGCAACGGGTCCTGTGAGAGCTATAGGTGCTATACCGGCTCCACCCAGTTTCTACGCTTCGCCGCTCCCGCTTAACAAGGCAGGTTCAAGTGCCCATTGTCGGGTTATGAATACGGGAAACATGTTCGATCCCCACCTCGATGCACACTCGAGGAGAGCAGTTACAAAATTATGATGTATCGCGCGTCACGCTGACGGCTGCGATGACATATAAGTGTGAAACGGACTCTTAGACGCGGCCGCTACATACGAACCCGAAAACTTCGTAACCGTACTAGAACTCTGCAACTTTGTTCCCCATTTTTTCATTATTTATCGATCAAGCTTTGATTTCGGTCAATTAGATGACAGTGAACGATGAGGATCATACATATCAAGATGACGCAATTCATGCAAAAAGGAAAGAAAGGGGGGAGAGAATAAAAGTTTGTTTGCTTTTATTATGTTGAAAATTTTGTATACTCCGACATCTCAGCTTGATTAAAAAATATATATGGAACTAGCACTGTGCCACAATAGATTTTTTGTAATATTTAAAAATTGAGTTGATGTTATGCTTGTAAATATTATCATATTTGAAACTCGTCGCAATTGGCGAGCGCGTTATTCGATGCGCTTAATGATCGCCATGAGTTTTAATAATAATATATTATTATGAAATATACAATACGGAGTAACATACATAAAAAATAGTTAAGCCACGTCCATTTTTGTACCAATAAAATCATCGACGATTCGCCGAACTTTCGCACAAGCCCTTATACCTACATTATACGAACAAACACTCGCGCTTGAATGCGAATCGCTATGTCGGACGATATACTTATGTACTTTTAGTGAGATAAAATACCTGCGAATGTCTTTATCTTTTTTTGTATTTGTACGATTGTGCTTTTCAGAATATTTTAAGATTGCATAGTTTATCGTACCGGCAGTTTGTACACCCCGGCCGTTCAACGTATTCAAGTTTTGCACAGTATTGCTTTGACCTAACGAGCCATAATAATCATCGTCGGTAAATGCTCCCGCCAAACTTAGTCGCTCGATACGAGCGAATTGTCATAATGTGCGGTGCTAAGGAAATCCTCACAATGGATTTGCCACGTAATGCCGAAAGTGGCATATCACATGTTTATTGAGGCTATAAAGTTCTCAGCGGGGAAATGAATGCGACCGCCGACTGCGACTCGACCAGGCACGTTATGTTCTCTTGTAGCGTTCGTGAAATTATTAGCTACGGAGATGCAATGAATATACAGCGACCCGCTATGAATTTGCAGATTCCCCTTAATTGCCTGACGATGATTTCATATTAATTTTAAGCGTGACACGGCAGCACGGTGTATCTGTATTTTCCGAGAAACGACGTCGGACTGACTTATTTAAGCGACGGATTTAAAAGTGAAGATACGCTTTCACGTTAGTATACAGTCCGATTTAATCTTTTTCCGTCACGAAATTATATACAATTAATAAAATTACACTAAGAATTGACCATAGTCGTGCAAGAACGATCCAACCTACAAGATTGTGATCTTTGAGTTTTTATTACCAATGGGTAGTTTATACGTCTCTCTACATAAAACAATGAAAGATCCAAACCTTATGAGCGGCTAAAAAGAATTTTTTTTTCTACTTGTTTCATTTTCTACTATTTTTTAAGGATTAAGCTTAGTCAATGCGTTAATTTAATGGATTAAATTTAAGGATTAAACTAAATCAATGAATATCCTTAAAGAGAAGGAAATTGTCCATGCTTAACTTCTTAAACGATTGTGAAGAGAGAGAGAGAGAGAGAGAGAGAGAGAGAGAGAGAGAGAGAGAGAGAGAGAG
>NW_022639482.1:1329826-1354064 GCF_010583005.1 Odontomachus brunneus
AGAGAGAGAGAGAGAGAGAGAGAGAGAGAGAGAGAGAGAATCTTAGTGCAATTTATACTTTTTAAATCATACATTAAATTTTCACCTTCATTTATCTCCAAACATATTTTATGTAGGTTAAATCATTGTTATATAATTAAGCTAATTTATTGGTTGAGCACTAGTTAGTCATATCGATTAGACGTAGTGTTATGCGGCGTGTTCTCTCACGACAGGTTAGCTTATAGCGCGCGCGCGGATCTGTGTGATTCATTTTAATCACGACGGTACCGTGATGATAATTTTAAGCTCCCTACGCGAAATACATTTGTACCGTAACTTTTCTCCTCGGACAACAATCGTCGCCGGCGAGGATCACCCTCGTCATGCATTCCAGATGCTTCGAATCCCCGTGTTGTTTGCGCAAGTTGCATCCACCCTCTACATGTCCCCTCGCTAATTTAATAAACGTCCCTGCGTAGAGAGAAGAAGAAACGAAGGGGGTTGCGGTTCGTCATCAGAAGAATAGCGATTCGACGCTGACGTGCCGCCTGTCTCCGCATACCTTCTTTCATTCGCAGTCCCCGGAATGTTCAATTTGTACATACTTGGCACTTAATGTCGCTGCTCCATCGCGACAATGGCGATGGCTGAACGGTATCGAATGACATAGCAATGTGGAATTTATCGACGCGTCCGGCTGAATTTGCGAATAAAACACTCGAGACTGTCGCGCGCATTTCGCATTTAATCGTCCAGCAAATGACGTTCTGCATTAATCGCGCGACATTTGTATGTTTATGTGGTAGTGTGGACCACTGTTAAATGTTAAAGAGTGCGTAAAATATAAAAGATAGTGACTGATCCATTTGTACGATCGTATCTGTCGATAGTAAAGCGTAAATTGAACGTTGAGTTACGAGCAAAGCGCAAAACGAAACAAAATATTTATGGGACGTAATACAAAGTGTATCGTGAAAATAAAATATCATCACACTTTAACCGTTGTCATTGTAATAATGTGAATTACGGTTGGTTATCCCGTTACTAGTATTATTTCCATAAAATAATGATATTCGCGTACATGCAGTTCCTCTTTTGACGAGCAGTCGTTAATGTTGTTACGTGTGCATTGCGTATGAGAGCGCGCACGCGCGCGTGTAAAAGAGAAATAGAGAGAGAGAGAGAGAGAAATTTTGCTGGTCGCTTTATATGGAGTTAATAAAGGTGCACGCGATTCGAAAAACCGACTTTTTGCTAAATAGACCATTAGCCGCGGTAAAGCTCCCAATGGCTGATGGGAACACGATACTATTAAAGTGCATAAAACATCTGCAGTATTCGCTGAGCGCATTGACATCTTTCTTGGGTTTTACGGGCGTCCACAACACTACGACACTCCTGACACTACCTCATTTATATTAAGCATTCTCCTTCGGGATTAATACCGAACAAACGAGCTTTTCGTAGTTCTCGATTCAATTAATGCAGTCCCATCGCTATTACATATTAATTTTATCATTTTTACCAACAACCCCACATGTTCGTTATCTCGGAATTTTGTCGTTAGGAAGTTTCATAGTTAACGTAAAATTACGGATTTCAATTTCTTGACGGAGAAAAATATGAGTCGCGGTAAAGCTCCCGATGGCTGACGGGAACACGATGCTATTAAAGTGCATAAAACACCTGCAGTATTCGCTAAGCCCATTGACATCTTTCTTGAGTTTTACGGGCGTCTACGACACTACGACACTCCTGACACTATCTCATATATATTAAGCATTCTCCTTCAGAATTAATACCGAACAAACGAGCTTTTCATAGTTTTCGATTCAATTAATGCAGTCCCATCGCTATTACATATTAATTTTGTCATTTTTACCAACAACCCCACAAGTTCGTTATCTCGGAATTTAAACGGACCTATTTACGTTGTGAATAATTTAAGAATGTAGTCTTTTGTTTCATAAGCTATCTGATTTATTAAAAAAACCGTGTCCGAAATGGTATAATCCGTAGTCCTACTGGTATTTTATCAAAGACACCAAGCAATGGACTACTTTCATGTGCCAATAAAAAGACTCACGTTAGAGCAACCGTGCTCTCGGTCGCCCGTGAAGCTTAAGAAACTCTGACAAATAAAGATTTATGACTGCGGAAAGTTGGGTTTGATCATGGAGCGAGGAACGGTCAAGAAGAGAGAAGCAGAGAAAATAAATTCCGGCATTAAAAATTATTAAGGTGCTCGAATCACACTTCCTCCTCTTGTTTTAAATTTTCTTTTACTTGAAGGCATATAAAAATAAAGTAGCATCAATAATAGAATTGATGTAATTAATTCGTACGACGCGAGATATTTTTAGGCACGACAATATTATCGCAACACAACGTAATTAAAGATTATATCGAGGTAATTGCATTTTCCACATAGATGCCACGTGTAGAGATGTAATAACGTTAATTAAAACGAAATATTGAAGACACTTGAGAAATTTCCTTCGTAAAACTATTTAATAGTTTCAAAAATCAAATATTCGAGTATTATCGATCGCAGAACGTGTGATGTCGACGTTTACTTTTAGCGAGTTCTTTTAGTGAGCCTTTTTCGATTTTATTCCTGTCAGCTCTCTTCCTCACCTTACATATCGTCTATCCGGTAAAGGTGTGCAAACTCGAAAGAAACGTCATTCATCTCTCGTAATAAGCGTGAAAAGGGCGCGCACGTGTGGTGGTTGCACAGACGGCTACTATTTACTCACGTACTTTATATTTGCTTTATTATCAGGAATGATGCAGTGTGTGTGGGAGTAGAGTAGGTAGTGTTATCGTCAGACGTTGCGTCTTTCTTCTCATAGTAAGTTTCGATCGACGCATTAGAGGACCTTGGTTCGTGAGAAAACTAGACAAGCCCTTTGACATACATACTGGCTCGGAAATTGCAGGGTTCCGCCGATATTTTCGCTCTTGACATTTTTCGCACTCAAAAAGGAAGAGAGAGAGAGAGAGAGAGAGAGAGAGAGAGAGAGAGAGAGAGAGAGAGAGAGAGAGAGAGAAAAAAGAAAGAGAATATAAATAATTAATAAAATTATATTTGTTAATTAATTTAATATTAATTTTATATTAATTTTATATTGCATATTAATTTTGACGAAATATTAATTTTATATTTAATCACGGAAACATTGTGAACAATTAAAAACAATCGGCAATAAAATTCTTCCAAGGATGGATGAATTTTAAACATGGAACTTTTTTGTACTCATAAATGTTTATTCCAATCGAAATTTAAATACTATAGGAAGCTTGCAAATATCGCCGAAAATGTAAGTTAATGAAGAATTAGTAAAAAGTTAGTGAATATATAAAAAGTTAGATATATTATATATAGACAAGTAGTTTTCATTAATTCTTTACTAACTTAACAATGTCGACGATATTTATTCGACGTTATATATATATATATATATATATATATATATATATATATAGACTATTGCATTTTTAATGATGTTAAAAATTATAACTTATTGTCGTTTTCTCTATGTGAAGACTTAAAGAGAAATTTGCTGAGAGCGTTTACCCCAGTCGAAATTTTGATTCTATATTGACCCTGCAAATTCCGTCAAACTTAAAGAGTCAATGAAAAATATCCAGATATACAAGCTATTGACCTACCTTGAAGTTGCAAATGAACGTTTGCTGCCGTTTTTTTCATGAAGCTAAAGTAAACAAGCTCGAAGAAGCACTCGTTCAAGAATTATTTAATATTAAAACTTTTTTTTTATTTTTAATGTTTGATTATCTCTATATATTTTAATAGAATATTTTAATAGAATTCCACCCTTACTTTAACCCGCTTAAAAGGTCGCAATTTAACAATAAAGATTTGAAATTCAATATTTACTCTAAAATGACAAAGTCTAGAAACATATGATGCGATTAAAGCCGCCTTTTTTCTTGCGAGAAAAAATATCAGAAAAATTAAATGTTAGAATGCATCGCAAATGCACGAAACCAACGCTAACTCACTGCTATTTGCGATAATCTTTCTGTTCGGTCAAAAAACTTCAAAAAATGCACATCATTTATACGGAATTCAGTAAAAGATAAAAATCCTCAGCTCAAACAAATTATTTAAAATCGAATAATTTAGACTAATTATTTAAAAAGGTTTTTCCCTTGCGCTTCTTCAAATACTTTCACTCCATTTGGACGTATTGTTACTCTAGACTACTATTTCAACTTTATGCTAACAAACTCATCGCTCGATAATTCTTCAATACCTCATTATCACAGATATGTTAACAATGAGCGAGGCGTCATCGTATATTAATAAATTAATTCGTAAATACACACATATGCGACTAGTAATTGGCAAAATGTGACTATATTAAAATAAAATTTATATAGATAAGTAGATGTTAAATTATTTAATAAAGATTAAGGTGAAGGTAATGGATAAAAAAAATAAAACGTTAATCTCATCTCTTCTTTTCTTTTTATGGAAGGTTTGATAAGATTTGTAGTTCTTAAAAGAGTTGATATAAAGCTAGAAGAGTAAAAATAACAGTTATATGTCCAATAATGTTGTTTATCAATAGCGATTTAATTTTAGCTTCGGTACAATAATAAAGATTAAACAGAAACAAATAAAAGCTTTGATTGATGTCAACTAGAACAAAATCGCGATCAGAGAAGCATTATTAGACATGAAAATCAGCGTTTGCAAAATTTACATTATAATCAAAGGCCTGTATTCATAGAGTTGTAAATTATTTAAAAATTTTGATTAGGAACATAATTAATTACAGATTCATAAATCGTTACTCAGTTGTTTGGATTAACGTTTCTTGTGTGAAATAATGTAACGAGGTAGAAGTACAGACTGACAAGTAATCGGAGATCAAGTATAGATTGACAATTAATCGGAGATCAATAAAACTATAATTACATATCGAATAATGACAAACTATGAATGCTGATCTAAATTTTGACTGGGGCATTTCCTTATTCTCAATAAATTCGTTAAAAAGAAAAATTCTCTGTATAATAAATGATTTGGCATACCTTGAAAATATATGATGTTTCACTATCTGGATTCCGATATCCTGCGTCCTCCATTTTTATTTCTGGATCCAATATCCTGGTGGTTATTCCGACGTGGTACTGGTACTAACACTGACACTCGCACAGACACGATTCGATCAAAAATAGCCGCATAAAATAACGGGGTGCTGACAACAGGTTAATTGAGTATCTCAGAAAGTTCAACGAGAAATAGTTTGATCACCTGTGAAAAATAATAGATAACGCACTGATACACGTAATCCGTTGTTTACGCGTCGCTCGTCGACACGGAACTGAATGGAAACGTCCGGAAAAATGCGCGAGGGGCAAAGGTAAATATGAACGTCTTGGAGGTTTTTGTTTTGTTTTGACTGCGTGATCATCCGGCTCATTGATGAGCGACGACTGTTGGCGATGGGAGGGGATGAGTTTGCACTTCTTGCCGGTTGTTAGTATTCTCGCGCGTTGCACACTTTTTTCCGTAACCAAGCGTTACACTTTAAGCAAAATTTATCTATGAAAAACAGAAAATGCCTAAAGAAATCAACGCGATAGCAATCAAGATGAAACAAAGATTTCTGTTTGTTTTGCATTGTTAATGCACAAGAGATATTAAAAGATAATACCAACACACTTTTCAAACTTAGGGCACATTCAAAATTTCAACTTTCTCGGGGATTCACAGTCACGAAGTTTCAGCGAAACTCGATAATTGTCACGTCTTTTGCGACTAGCGTCGTCAATTATTCCACAATTTACTTCTCGTTTTAGCGCGTGTTTTTAGTCGACTCTGTGGCGGTCTTTTTATTTATTCAGCCAGGAGCATGTAATTTTTCAAGGATCATCGAATCGCTCTTCAAGAGAAGCAATAGGATCATCCTTAAACCTTCTCCACAGGCTACTTGCCTTTCGACTTTTGCATTGAATCGACTCCCCGAGTGACACCCACAATAACGTCCTGCGGTTTCTCATACCACAACGCGGCTGCCGGCTCCGAGACGAGAGAGGGACGCGCCAAGAGGTTATCCACGAGTACGAGAAGGACGCGATTTGTTCGACCTTCCATTCAGTACGACGCCGATGAATGAAACCAGAAGAGACATTTGGTCCTTGCGCGTCCCGGAAACGTTCTCGGCTGGTAAGTCAAACCCCGTCGCCATCCCTGAGGATGCTCAAGCTATTGTCCTTCTTCTCCCTTCCCACTCTCTTTCCTTTTCTTTCCGCGAGCTGCACTTTATCATTGTGTGTGCGCGGAAGCTCGAGAAAAAAAGTTCCATTGGTGTAAGGAATTTAAATTTTACGCGCTCGCTGGATCATCTCCGTGCCTGCACCGTCTGGGACTCTTCTGAGTTACAGGTACTCCAGATCACAATGACGACGTCTCGAGCACTTGTGAATGAAATTCTTACTACGGGGCCCGAGCCGCGAAGAAGAAGAGACTTTACCATCTGGTCAGTCGAGCTTACCACGAGAATAATAACGGCCACTCGGGGATCATTGAGACCAACGATGATTCTGCCCTGAGCTCGGAGGTCTTTATGTCCCGTTTACTCACGGTGCACCAAGAGAAAGAGAGCAATGCAGAACCGGTGGCAAAACTGACCAGGCACGATATGGACAGCGTATTTCACGGAATCAGCGGAAAGTCCTGCCTGCTTGACGACAGAAGAAAAGCTTAACGCGTTTGTCCTTCTACCGGGAGTTCACGAAAGAGGCATGGCTGGTTATCGATTTCGTATTAGCGCTCGCAGACGCGCGACGAGCGAGAGCATTTCTCGTAAAGTCACGTAGGACCAGTGAGCTTACCCGGTGCTCTTTCCCGGTGTGTTTTTCCCGCGTTTATAGTCGCGACGTTATGGACCTCGCCCCCTTCGTCCCGTCAATCGAGCGTTTTACGATCTGCACGTAAACGCCATACGTTTTTTACGTTTTATTAATAGTTTAATGGAAGGGTAGCGAGAACGGTAGCGAGATCGCTGAAAGACACTGAAAGTCGATGTTTTACGCACCATAAACAGGAAATGGCTGGCCGACCGAAGGGGTGAGAATATTTTTATTGGAAAATCGGATATCTTTCGCGTGTATAAAAAACACATCATTATGATATCGCCATTTCTTTGAAATCCTTTGGAGAGGTCTTCCGTGTTTCTTGCTTTCTAAACTACTTACTTACGTATTTACTTTTTATTTGACCTTTTATTTCGCGTACATATTTATTTATTTATATGTAGCAGTTGATGAGTGATGCATTTTATATTTATGACACAATTTTGTATTAAAGTTACGCTCTCGATATCTTCTGCTCAACCCCAGAACTCGACATTTTTGAGCTCGCTGATCGTAGTAGGATACGTGAGTTTCAGGTGCCACTTCACAAAAGATTGATTTCCTCATTTAATTTGTCGTTAGTGGCAGGCGATACCACAGGCGACTCAATTTATGGCGGTACCACGAACGTGATCTTCGGGGACGTAGGGAAAACGAGTAGACATAAATGTGCGGATGTGTGTACATGTCGGTGTGTGGTTTAACCTTTCGTGAGATATTCCCCTGCGATACGCGATATCTGTATCCGATATCTGTAGGAGCGAAATAAACCAACGAACATATTTTTTATTTTCGCAAAGGAGAAGTATCTTTTTAATATGTTACGACCGATCCTACTTTCTGCAGTGTTGCAAGCTATCGCGATAAATCAGGCTAGCTAAGATATATTTTATGAAATCCAAATTTTAACCATATCGATATGGCTGCACGTTTTCGTGGATGCACAATATTTTTTCGCTGGAAATTTTGTAGAAAAACAATATATTGTAATTTCGAAAAATAAAAAACCAATAGAGGAAAATGTAACATTGTAGATTAAGAATTTATTATAGATTAAGTTTGCTTAAATTAAGATTGAATTTGCTAAGAATATTTCCTTTTTACTTTTCGTTTAGATTAAGAATTTTAGATTAAGGAACCCATCATCGATTTACACGCTTATAGTCGACAAACGCGCACTAGCGTTGAATCCTTAGAATCCTGCTTACGTAGCTAAAGGTTAATCCTTTAATCTCTCCCCGAAGCTATCTAAATAGCGAAGAGAATTAAAGATCGTTCCTCTGTGAGTAAAAAAAAATGCGTCTCATATTCGTAATACGATTGCACGCTAACAACACCGCTTTTAAACCGCCCGTTTAAAACCACTATTTTAAACTGACTTTTTGTCCTAACACGGTAAACTTATAGTAAAATTATTATGTATATTGGCCTATGAAATTTTGCGATATAAAATTTTATGTAAACGCTATAAACGCGCATTACCCCACGTTATTGATCTTCAAATCCTTTCCAGTAATCTCGCATAGTCGCTCTTAGCGCGGTGGCTTCTTATCAATGCGATTTAATCTACACAACTCCTCGTATAAAAAGAAAACACCATTTTTCGTTCCCTCGGCAGTCTGTACGATACACTCGATTCGTCCACATCGGTGAGACAGAAAATGCCGAGATGCAGCAGCGATTTTATCAGGTACGCGGTATTTCCTTTCTCTCCTGGGAGAAATTTCGCGGCGTACTCACACGGGAGTTTCGCGAATCAATTTAGCCGGCGATAGCCGCGGCAGAAAGGACGTTGAATCGGTTTTGGTCGCGGGGCAAGAATTTCTTTGCGGTGCGTCGGATGGACGCGAATTGAGAATGCATCGAAGCATCGTTGTGGGGGCGAAGGAAGCTCCATCAATTTCCGCTCTTTGTGGACTGTGCGATTCGCGGCAAAGTCACAATCGGCTGAGTCGCCGTTCAAACTGACCACCGTCTTCCTCGCCGATAGAAATTGCATCACGTGTGGAGAAGTGAAACCGTTCTAATGGATGGGTCGATGCGCGGCACTCCGCTATCGTGTCTGCCGAATGATACGTTTAATTATCGGTTAATTGTCGGTTTTATGTGCGAGGTACATCGTACGCGTCCGCGGGTCGATTAATCTTTCGAGGAGCATGAGCGAGAGTTGACACGCGTGGAAATGTATACGGTTGATAACGTTTTTGTATTTTTTAATTTTATTTTGTACTTTTTTTCACTTTTGTTTACAAAATAGCGCGTTATATGGCTAAAATTTTTTTCAATTTTTGTTCTTAATTTTTGCAACTGTCGTTCACATGGTAAATGGAGATCTGTTATAAAAAGTTTAAACGCAGAAAAAAGCTCCCATCTCGAAAAAAATAACCTCCTTAATTTCTAACATTAAATTATCATTCTTGTCCGAACGATAATCAGAGATCGCTGTGAGAATAAATCTTCAGTCTCGTTTATCTGAGGAACCAACAGTTTCAAACATTTTTGCTTCAGAGTTATCCCGTTAGAAACGAGGTTTTACACTTCCGGAAGAAACTAGACCAGTGTGACTTACAACAGCATGATTCTGTGGTAAACAACCCGCACGATTATCTTGCGTTTCTTGTTATGAGTTTTTCTTAGTCGTGGTTGGCACTCTGTTTGCCGGCGGTATAACAATTTCTCGTGGTAAAGTGGTTACTAGCGGGCAGGTTACATCGACGGAAGATGCGCTCCGCTTTAAAAATGTCTTCAACCGCTTTCGATTTACCCTCTCGCTCACGGACAGCTCGCTAGTTTGTATGTTTTTGCCGTATACCAAATAACATTTTCACGAATACGTCGAGTGGCAGTGACGCGATAAAATTTCCAATAGTCGTAGCTGCAGTTTTCTTTTCCGGTAATAGATTTGAACGTTATTAAATAGTCATTTTAAAACGGATTTTTTCTAAGCCTTTAGGCTGCAACTTCAGATATTATAATTGGCAAGCACTTTTTTCATTGGCATTGGAATTGGCAGATTTCATTGGGATTGGCAGATCGCTTAAAAAATGGGAATTAAAATGAATTGAGAAATATTGATAAATATTTTTAAACGCTCACATACATTTTGTTTTTAGTTTTGCTTCTAAAGGGAAACGCGTCAGCAGATAAAAAAAAAAGATTGAATTTCATTTAATTTTAACTTTCGTGACGGCCTCTGATACGTTAAATTAACTTGCGCGCAATTTTTGACAAATGGGAACCTCTGCGAAAGTCCTGCGTAAAAAAAAAACCCGGGATTTCGTTGTGCGCCACGATAAAATTCGACAATTTATTGCGCAAAACATTACCTTATAGTTTGTATCGCTCTCTGGAGATTCTGAAGATAAAAGGAAGTAAATCGCGACGGCAGTTTGTGGAATTTAAAAACAGGGATATGAGACTACAACCTAAAGTTCATGCAAGAAGCATACTTATAAGGTGATATTGTTTTATGGTTAAATTGCGTGTGAGAGTTAAAGCCACCTTGCGCGGTCGTAAATCTTACATATAGCGTCTGCATAGGATCGAGAAGATGATTTAAAAAGAACTTGAACACTTGCTCTCGCGCTATTCTACTTCTAGTCATTTCCACTTATTTTACTGATCCTTACGGTTGGGGCGAAGAGCACTTCCTCTCTCGTATTCAATTATTATTCTTTCTTTGCGTGTTCCAACATTTAAACGAAAGATTCGTTATAAAAATAAATATATAATTTTTATATATAATTAAAGTATTCTTGCTTCTTTGCTTTCATCAGCTCGATAAAGTTAGCAGCAATTTCTTTGCGCACGCGTTGCATTATGTATATTACAGCGATTTAGTCGCGCCGAACCGAAAAAGGCTTAAGCGACTAAAAACTGTAGGTATTAAACCCTTAAACTCTAAAAAGTCGATAATACCTGCGATTTATTTTTTTGCACGGTTCTTTTACAGTTAATTGGATTAGATATTATACCACAAATAAATGAGTTTTATTATTATTAAACGTATTAAAATATTACTATGTCGGTTATATGTTTAAAATTGATGGGGTGAAATAAGAGGAAATTCATTAGTACGTGTATGCACACACACATACCCACACACAGTCACACACAGTCGTAGTTTCACCGTATAAGTTACGTTAATGAATTGCAAATATTTCTCACCACATACGTCAGTTGCTGACTTCACTCCTATAATCGTTCGTCGATATGAACACAACGAGGCTCCTGTATTTTCGCGTGCGATTGTAATTTCGCTCCCAAATTACTTAAATTCTGCTTTAATTGCGAATCCCCTGGCAATAATGATTCTATTATTTCGCCGAGAATTCGTTGTGTTCGCTGCTATCGGTCGCACAACGAACGATACACCGTTGTTGATACGCGCTTATACAATTTGCAGATTATTTGCGAGATTGCACATTAAGCACGATACACTCAAGTTCTTGGAAAAAAATTCAAATGGAACAAATTCGCGGAAAAAAATTCACATCGAGCTGGAAGTCGCGATAGGACTGAAATTACGTTGGAATGTCCGTCATTCTAGGTAAAGTGTCTTCAATTCTAAACACAAGCGATATTTCTACAGAGTTCCGTGCAATGGGCGTGCCTGCCAGAGCGGAAGTCAATAAGTGCCCGGCACTTGTTCCGCAAATGCGGTGAACGGACGAGATCGGGTCGAGATCTACAGGCTGACGCGGTGCCAAGCACGACTGTAGTTCGTCGAAGCGTGTTAGAAGTTAAAAAAAAAAAGGAAAAAGTATGACTTCGCACGATGGAGAAAAGAGTCGAAGGGTGGAGTGACGGGGGGTGAAAATGGGGTGGAGTGCATCTGCGGCTGCCTCACGAGCCAGCCGCGTTCGTTCGGCTTCGCGTCTGCATTTCCCGGCTGCGCTCACGCAAACGACGGCGTAACCGAGCCGCGACCGCCATGCAGTTCCATACACCAGCGAGTACGAGTTTTTGCTTTTCGTCAGTCTCTCCCTTGTGCACGCTCGATTGCATCAACGACGACGACGACGACAACGTGCACTCGAGGAGACGCCCGCTGTTGTGAGACGCGTTCTTCTCGAGAGGCGTGAAATCCTTCGGAGATCTCGAGAGATCCACCGTATCGAATCCGGACGGGGAGCTCTATTGCGAGTCCGACAAATCGCTCGGTCCCGACGCGGGAAATCGGCGTAGAACGAGGCGGCAGCTGCCGAAGACTTTCGCCGACTCCTGCGGATTCCGCGAACCTCGGATAAACGGTTTTTGAGTAGTTTACTCTGACTGACGGCGACAAAGCTCGTCGTGAGTCCGGATAGACTTTCATCGTCAACACAACGTGAGACAATCGATGATTTGCGATTCTTTTAATTATACTTACGAGGCAAATATACTGTATTGACTTATAATCATTAAATTTCCGTCATACAATATACATTTTTTGTTATATTAATGCAAATACAAATTTATACAAATTTATTAAAAATTACACTCAGATTTTCATATTACATTCTGCATGACATATAATTTGGAGCAAATTTTGATCATTCTTTTCGTATTTCTTTCTTTTCATATTATTTCATTATTCTATGTAATAAATGTAAGTGTCATATAAACCACTTATAAGGAACGTAACTTTTATAGGTCGACTGGTGAAGTTGTTGGCAGACTTACGTACACCTGCCTATCTGAGAGCTGTCATATTTGCAAGCTTGAAGTGCACTCTTGAAGATATGGTCGAGCCGTTGCGTCTTAAAATAATGTTACTAATTATGTTTAGAATATATTGCTGTAGACACATCGAACGAAACATCCGTTGCATTGAATATTTATTAGTGCATGTATTGATAATCACTATAAAAGTGAAATATCTTTCATTGTAATGGAAATGTTAAAGAGCAATGTTGAAAAGCTTCGAAACGACCCGCTTTCCTAGATTTTCAGTTAGCGTTCGCCGAGGAAGCACGAATAAAAGCATCCGCCTAGTCGAAAAATACTTTTACTCAGCTCTCGAGGATGGTACTCGAGCGACTGTATATTCATTTTGCTCATTCGAGAGAAACCGATGGAACTTTTATTACGCGTGCGTTACCTGTCGGCGAAATGAAATTCACGAAGAGAGCGCCGTATTCATCATCGACGTAAAATGTACTTCGCGTTCGGATTTCCATAACTATTGTGCTTGCACAGCGACCGAGTCTCTCTTCAATTAACGATGAAGTGAGTTTAGATAGATAGACAGATAGATAGACCGATAGATTTCGAGAGTCCCGAACGTATCGATGTTTCCGCGGGGACAAATATGTTTTCATACTGGAGTAGCTGGTACCCTCAGTCCGGTCAATTTGTCAAGAAATCGAAGGAGACGGCTTGCCGCCGACAAAGCCAGCCTTGCAAGTGTGGCGAAACACACCGTGCGAGTCGGGACGGAAGAGGGCGCGTTGGCGGGGTGAGAATAGTAGCGCGAGGATAGCCAGAGGAAAGAACAGAGTGAAAACTTTCGAATAGCTAGCGACTCCGCCGCTTTGGCACGCAGACACCTGGCCAGCTACCTGGACACCATGGGGCGTGACGTAATTTATCCGGTGGCTTGTCACGAACGGTAACCCCTCTTGACCCGACCCTCCTCTTCATTAACGAGGCCAGTGGGTCGCTCACCGACAAATTTTCGGATTCTGATGCAATACACGAGTGGAAGAGTTAATTCAATGTAACTGACACTGTTGATTTGCATGATCGTGTCCCGCAAACACCGATAACGTGGAATAAATGTGCGATTGGAATTGTATTACACTGCATATAAGGCTCATGATTCTTTGAGTCAGAATTTTACAAATAGAGCAGCGCTTGTAAGTTACTATCGTACGATAGAAAGTTTAGTTTTTGTGTGTGTATATGTATGTATGTGAATCTCACTAAAGTGATAAATTTTATTTATCATGATTTATTTTTTTTACCGCGTAAAAAATTAGAACGGAGAGTAAATCATGAATCCTTTCCTCTAGTGTAAACTTGTAAAAAATGAAAATCTAACTTTGAAAATATAAAGAATTGTTCACTTCTCATAAGTTTAAATTGAAGAAAAAGAGATTCACAATTGTCTCCAAGTATTATAAAATTATTCACTTTTCATGATTTCATACTAAGAAAATAAAATTATATGATTGATAAGTAAGATTGAGTTTGAAAAGATTCATGATTGATGCCCAGATCTAATTTTATTTGCTACGGCTCTAAAGAGGATGATCACTTTTGCCAGAGCATCTTCTTTATGATTTTTAAAATTTAAATAGAAGTAGAGTAGCTCTCTAGGAATTACTTCTGCGACCAGCCAGAAAAATGCAAGAGGATGAAGCGGCAATGCTTTGTCATCCGAGAAAGCATTCATTTAACTTAACTTTATTCTCCAAGAAACGCTGATGAGACAGAGATAGAAGCAACAAAAGAGGAATTTTCATGCTTTGATTTGCAGATAAGAATTTATCATCGGTACCGCGACAGTCGGCAAATCCTTGCCGGTCTAAATTCTAATCCAACTGACCAGTGGGTGCACCTGAGCAGAGCTATAAACCGAGAATTATACTCGGTTCGTCGGCTTTTACTGCCGGTTGCACTGCCGATCCCGAGCTAGTTTTGGCCCCCCATTAATTATTCACGTACGAGCGAAACCGCGGCGACGTGATATAAAATTAATGAGCTCGTCGTTTGGTCGCGAAAATAGAGGTTAAACCCGACGAAATTTACTAGGATTATGACATACAGCGACAGAGTCTATAGAGTGTTATACGCGGATTATTAAATATTATGTAATAATGCATGCGCGCGCTTCACAAATTGCGATTCTAATTAGACCATTTAATTAAAAGCGTTAAGTTCCGACAATGTAACTTCTGAAAGAACAAAAAATAGACGATAAGATTATCATGCAGTAACGTATAAGTTAAAAAAAAGAAAGAAAACCAGGATATCATCATTTCTATCTCGAAAAAGTCTAGTTCATAAAGAGGGAAAGAAAGGAGGAAACCATAAAAATCTTCAAGGTAATATGATGTGAAACGCTGTAACGCGGAAAAGTAATATCAAGCGGTATTTAAATGGAGCATGGAAGTCAACGTTTCAGGTTAACAAAATCCATTCGTCGGACTAAGAAATGAGCAAATTCTGAAATAGTTTCCAAAAATAATACATCACACATATACATGCACGCGCGATATCTTGTTAAAGCTAAAGTCAACGGAACATTTATCTTCTCGAACTCTCTCGCTGTGGGCTAATCCTCGCAAACTCTTCTTCCCGTAACTCACCGTCAAGCAGACGCGAACATTTATCCGACGTGCACGCCGGTGCATGGCGATCGATTGATGAAGCCAATTACAAGATTTACGAATTCAACCGGTCGGTCAGCCGATCGTTACATATCGGTGATTCGGCGGGCCGCATATTAATTTACGTTCCCGTCGGAAGACGAATATCTGGTCGGGCGAGGACGGGTCGTGCGCTGAGTAAAGAACACGGACCATCGAGCTCCCGATGGTATCTTTATATTGCATTATTGCATTAAGCACTTCTGCACACAGAGCGAGGGGTAACGCATCGCGCGGGGCCAACAATGAGGGCACCCACGGGGGCCCGTGAATTCGGGCGCGTATTATGGGTCGCGCGCACAATAGATGGGTTCGATCAAACACACGAAACTACTGAATGCACACACATATACGATGGAAAATCCTAGCCGGTGGTGCGGACGCCAACCATGGGCCACGACGATCCACTTCGGATACTCTCGCATCGGATATATCACAATCGCATCGTTTGCTCTCGGGCCCCAGCCACGGACCGGTCTTGCCATTTATATCACCGGTATATCGAGAGAAAAATTACCACGATGGTATGTCGATCGCAATGTGTGCGTTGCATGTGCCAGTAACAAATATTAAACCGTTATCATCTCGTTAATCATCTCGTTCTTAAAGGGCATAATTAATTACGTGTGTAGCTGCTCTCTCTTCCCCTCTTCCTCTTTCTATTAAGTCTATTAAGTCTAAACGTTCTTATTATTACTAAAATACAAATTTTTATTTTTTCTATAGATTTTCTTTTACTTTTTTTCTATAGATTTTTTCTATAGATTTTTCTATAGATTATTTTTAACTATTTATTATTACTAAAATACAAATTTTTATTTTTTCTATAGATTTTTTTAATTCTTTTTCTATAGATTTTTCTATAGATTATTTTTAACTATTCATTATTACTAAAATACGAATTTTTATTTTTTCTATAGATTTTCTTTTATCCTGTATTTTATGTAACTTTTTAAACTCTTTTAGGTAGAAACATCCTAATAAACAATCTGTCACACGTTAATAAATAATCTGTCTCTTTCTTTTTCTCTATTTGTTTATAATCTATGAAAAATCTTTTAACGTATAAGTTATGTGTGTGACTAAATCAGCCTGCGCGTAATTATGTAGAAACCGAGTTTACCGTTCAGGATCTTCGCGAATACTTGTCTTCTTTTGAACTCGTGAGAAATTCAAATCCGTCAGCCTGCGAACATCGACGTTCCTTGCTCGATGCGCCGCTCAATAGACGTCGGCTTGCATAACACGTCAGAAAGACGTTTCATGAGACGTATCGTTTGCCCCGCGGCGATCATCTTTTCTTCTCATGTACCCAAGAAAAATTATAACTGTATAGCCCGTGGATCCGGTGAATGCCATAACGATCATCTTCTGTTTGTTTATGGAACTAGTCGGGCAGGTCGGGCTCGACCGTTTAACGAGCCATTAAACGGCAGTTCGCTCGTTTCATGAGAATCGTTGCGTCGCTAACCGAATTTATGAGCCGCGCGTAAATCTCCGTTAAATAAATCACGGGTCTCTCTTATTTCCGTTAAATAACGAGTGCGAGTGCAGCCGAAAATGTATCGTGCGGATTTACGCGCGAGTGGACTAATTATTTAGCAGTATTTTCGCCCGAGAAGAACGCGATTCTATCAGGTGAGATGTACGAGGAGCGAAAGCAGCTAGAGTTTGTTAATAATTGAACGACCAACCGTGCGGTGTTAATCGTGTTGAAACACACGCAAACGCTCTTCGTCTCTCGATACTGTGAAAATAGTCGCGTGGCTTTTTATTTTTACATAGTAAAATCGTCATGCTTATGGTTGATAAATAAATGATTTTTTGAAGGCAATTTATTCACTGGAATAACTCACAAAAATTCCACGTAAAATACGAAATGATATGAGATTTATACGGTATAAATTTACAACGTAATTTCCACATCTCCAGCTATGTCACGGGTGTCACATAAATAAATGTCGAGTGTGTGCGAGTGAGGCATCGTGCCATTGTTGTGGACATTGCCTGAAATGTTCATATTAATCGCAATATCGAAACAATACACCTATTTAGCTCGAGGTACGAATTTATGCACGCAGCCATCCGATATTGTTGCACGAAAATGTGCATCGGGTAATTCCATTACCATGCAACCGAGCGACGTGGAAAGTTCGATAAAATCTTTTCCGTGTCTCTGGTTACCTACGCGAAAAGAGACGAGAAAATCAAAGAAATTTTCTTTTTCTAATTTTTTCCAGAGACATCTTACGATGCGCATTCGTTCTCTCGAAACTTTTTGTCTCTGGTCGCCGCGGGATTCACATATTTCAGGCGATCGCGCGTTCTTTCGTGTAATTTCTCATGAGATATGGCCTCCAAGAGACGACGCATTATTTTCAAACAAATTTCCCACCTTTATGCGACATTTGGAGATAGCATTACGACGAAAGAAATGAAAGAAGCCGAGAAAGTAAGCGAGTGGACGGAAATGGAGCAGGAAGTATTTCCAACGTGGTGTGCGTAATATTCCGTATCGTTTCAGGTCTCCCGCCCTGTACATTTCGCGAAATGCAATATTTATTCTATGAGCCGCGTTAAACGTATTCTAAGTTCGTATTTTAAGATGAAATCGTCTTAGATAGAGCAGAATTTTCTTTATCTCGCGTGTTGGACTTTCCATCGTTCGCTTAATTTGTCGACTCAATCTTTAAATCAATTTCGGTTGCGACTTTGACGTAGTATGTTACGTAATTGGGGTGTACGTTGAAACAACACGCGCGTGTAACAAAGATCTTTGTCTATCGAACGGGACGAAATCTCTTGGAACAGCCCAAAGGGCGTGCGGTTTTACGACCACTCCCTTCATTCCTTTTTGAAGTAGGGATTGAGTGATTAGAAATTTGCAAAACAATTTTGTTCCCTTTGGAGCTGCAAAATCGAAATATGACGTAAGAGTAGCACTGCGTGCGTGTTGTTGCAATTATATTTTTGTCTATTTGTAAAAAACTCGAATATTATAATGATAATATATTTCAATTTGCATTTAATTTGCAAGAAATTGTGAAGTATCTCGTTACATTTTTCTTGAAAGAATTGTTTAAGTTGCAAAAACCATAGAAATGTATCTTCAACAAGATACACGTTTCTTCGACTGTTTTTAATCACAATGGGTTAGCAAAGGGGTTACCGATTTCTCGAATGACAGAGACAACAATCGATGTCGAGCGAGGAGTCAAAACGCAGGAGGTAGATAGGTTATTGTAATCATCGTTAATCCGTTGAACAACACTCCCAAACTGTCACAGAGCGGTCCTCGAATGCACAGTAGCGCAAATATCCGACTGCCAGGACCGCAAACCAACATCAAATACCCACGGGTTGTGAACCTGAGACGTTGTACCTGAACACGAATGAAGGGCGATCAGAGATGCTTATCCTTTGCACAAGGAGTTTGCTGGATTCACGAAATGCCATTGTGGTAACGACCTCGTCTCGTCGCTGAACATTGACAGTTACGACTATTGGTAGTTGGATTTCGTGGATTAGTCGTTTCGCAAATAATCTCAGTTTTTCTTCAGGCCCTGCAAATCAATCAAGCACATTCCGTATTGAGTAAATCATTGCGATATTGTTGTAAGCATACGTCGATATCCGTTATACTCGGTGAGATTTGCGATAAGTCCCCCGATAGAACTTTAGTTTTTGTTCCCTGAATTGCGTCAAATGACGAGAAAGATGATCGATTGTAAGCCCTTGTGATTTTTTGGCAAAGCAGTTTGCTACAGGGTAAACTGGCGAAACTTTCTTATAGAGCTAATATTTAGCCGTCGAAGCCGCGATGAACCGACCTGTGTGATTACTTCGCGAAATTTTGTTTTTCGTTGGTAAAATTTCGCCGAAAGTTAGAGCATACCCAAAGTGCCGCCGTGATTTACTGTTTACATTACATGAAGTTTAACGCATCGACCTCTACCCTGCTTTAATGTTCTGCACGGGATAATAGGCAGTAAGAAAGTGCGGAAAGGAATAAAGAATAGTTTTAATCGCGCTTTCATATCACCTGAAATATACAATTTATGTATATAGTAATATTTCGTGTCCCTGTAGCCTCAATTTAGCACTCACGGAAGTCGATTACATATGCAGTCATCACGCAATGCTACCTTCAAATTGCTTGCAAAAAACTTATATTTCAAAACTATTACATTTTAATTAAAATATTTTTTAAATATATTTTCACTCTCTAAAGAGAAGAATAACATTAATATCAAATTAATATTATGCGCAAATGATATGGTCAAAATTAATAAGGCCTGAAAACATTATTAAAATAAGGAAAGGTCAAAAGCATAAAGGATAGGGTTTTATCTCTCCTTTCCTATCCTTCTCTCTAGTCAATTTAATATTTGTCTGATAAAACAAAGAAAAAATCTAATTCCAATAAACCTTCAAATCTTTCGCGAGCGTTTAAAGAATTTCGTCAGCGACTATTCGACGATGCTAATACGGCACTTTTGTGGCTGCCGGCGAGTTCTTTTGTGCGCAGTACTTCAACACACAAATTTAACGATCTTATTAGAGCTCATAGGAAGTCGAGTCGATGTATAACCAGGTGCACTTGGTCTACTCAATAAGTAGAGGCGAGTGAAGAAGCACTACTCGACGCGGCTTTAACGGTTCACTTGCCAGGCCGAATCGTCGTCGGCAATTGAACTGTAAACAGGGGCCGGTGGCTCCTACAGAGGCGCGCAATGTGACAAACAATGCGACCTAGAAGGGGCTCATTAATTAAGCACCCCTCTTTCGCTCGAGTACAAGACGCGCAATGCACTCTTTCACAAAGGGAACGTTCGCGTTAGCGTAAACAGAGAGAACACACGGAATGATTTCGTGAATGAGAGAATCGGTCCCTCGACCCGCTCCTTCAGATGTACGAATGTTTTAATGTAATATTATTTTCTCTCTCTCTCTCTCTCTCTCTCTCTCTATTTCTCCTTCTCTTTTCCTCTCTGTAAAGGGCTTTCATGTTATTGAGTTTGTCGAAGCGTATAATTAATCGGAGACGAGATTCCCTCGAGTCGTCGAATCGAAGGAGAATGCAAAATTGAGTTTAACGCTCGACTCGATACCGTGTTACTTTGGGCCGTGAAACGTCGATCGCGGCATTATCTGGTCGTAACACACGAGTCGGGAGAGTTTTTAACAACAAAAGTATGATAAGAGAATTATTGTGCGCGCGCGAAATATACTCGGTCGATATCAAAAGCGTCGCGTGCGAACGACACATCCATCAATACTAAGGTACTACGCGAAACATATTTATCTAAAAATATCAGTGGTCACTTTCAAGTGGTACGTGATATATCGAAGGTTGAAAGTTGCATTTAGCGTGAAAATGTTGGTTACTGTGTTTCTCAACGAGGCATAGCGATAAATTTGATATACGCGAGCGTATATCGTTGATAAACTGCACGCGTATGCAACATTGCAGCAGTTGCGTTGCTTGTCGCACACGTAGGATCGCATCGAGTGAAGCTTACGTCATGTAATTAACTGTCGATTCAGCGAAATAAGAGATGTTACAAAAGAAATCCGATTATTTCGACGCGGCGACAGTATTATTTTGCGAATAATACATTTAATTAAAATTAATTACTAACCAGCGTGGGCGAATATCGCGACTGCGTGAAATTAATCTCGTCGCGCCTCGCGCTCTCTAATTAAAGCCATATTAAGCCATATTCGGCTGTGAGGCTAAGGCTGTGCTATATAATAAACGCGAAATGCTTTCATGCATATCTGGGAGCGGCGAAAAGCGCGTCAATTGAATTTCCCTCGTGCCATTGAATGGCACGGCTCGCACGACGCGGAAGCGAAGGCAGGCCGCTTGAAAAATCGTAGGAAGAAAGCAGATTTTTTGATATATTCATAAATATGCTAATTCGTCGCATGAAATGTCGTTAATTTGCATTCTCAGAACTGATAAGATTACTCGCGCTATAGTAATACATTGAAATCATTCAGCACGCCTCGCAATTATTCTTCAGCTCGCCGTTCCGTGCGCCGACATTTTGATTTAGTGGCGCGATTGGTCTCGCCGCCAGATAAAATTAGCATAGACAGAAGTGGCCGCAATTTTTTACGACCGGTTAGAGAATCGGGCCCCGGGACGCTCATTGCCGCGCTATTATATCGAAAGTCGCGCGGCCATTAATCCGTCGCGGAGGGGTCCGACCGTAATGTTATGCAAATTTCTCATTAAACGTCCCACGTTTGCAGCCGTAAGTTACTCTGCACACACGTCGGTCGGCTGGTCGATACGTGTCGCTGCACCCGGAAGTGCGCACTGAGCCGTTTGATTAAGCCGAAATGACGCCAATTATCGGCGTTAATCGCATTCGGTGAATCTTTTGAGTCAATGCAAAGCGGCAAATGGAAATCACAATTCATTGCGAATCACGCGTCATTGTGGACTCGTGTCCATTCTAGGACGATTCGCGTTTCGTTTATTGCCGATTGGGGCAGGAAACCGCACGGAGAAATTTTCGAATTAATCATCGCACGTGCACGCGCCCGTTTCTGGTAAAACGATTAAAACAGGATAAGAGAGAAAAGAATATTGATTGCTACTGCACTCGGTGTGCTTCGCATAATAAAAATACGAAAGAGGATAATATGTAACCAAGTTCTGCTGATATTCAACTAAAGTGAGAGATAAAGCGTGCAAATGGCATTCGCGAATGATAGTGCAAAATTAAATTTAAACTGTGGGAGTCTAATAATGTTTGATAAAGTCCAGATCCAGTCGACTAATAATTGACAATTACTAGTAGTGTTTTAAGAGGTAGACACTTTAATACTCTTGAAGTATTATAAATAATTTTCTTTTTTTATCTAAAAGAGATTTTAGGGATTATCAGATATACATTTGATGAGAATATAAGAAGAATGTTGTTCCATCTTATGCATTAGTGCGGAAAATATGAATACAACCTACTCGTGAAACTATAAAGAATAATGTTTTTTATCAAAATTACCAATAAATTACCATCTTGCCCCAATTTTGTCGTAAGTAATCGTCTCGTTGAATCTGACTTTGAATCTGACGTCGTTTTGAATTTTTTACATCTCTAGTTACAACACAAGAAGATCCTATCAAACCGTCCGCAGTTAAGGGAAGATTTAACGCCCGAAAATAAGACTTCGCGAAGTTTCCAGGCCACATTAAACTTGCAAGACGAGAATCCCATTTCCTCGGTGGACGGTCGATTCGCCATATCACGGATACAACGCAAAAGTGTTGCGTTCGTCGACACTCGCAACAGTAAGAGATATACTTATTGTCGGCGAGCACGGTCTAGATGTAGATTCGTGGATTGAAGGGCGAGATACTCATGCGAGCAAAACCAACGTTTTTAATTTAGTCAACTCCGAGATGCCGTTTCCGCGGATTGAATCGCGTCGGGTGTCGATAACCGATCGGGGAGCAAGGGGTGTGTGCGCCGATCTGTCCGTAAACCAAGCCCGAATTTCTCACTCGATTTCCATTACAAAAAGCCCTCTCCGTCGAGAGAGCGGCGCGGTCCAGGTACAAAAGCACTGACAACTCTCGCCGGCGATTTCCATCGTTCTTAGCATCGAGATAGAAGACAACGACGGTTGGACGATCGAAGGTGGAGCTGCGGCGTTAAGTGGTGTCTCCTCATACGCCCCATTGTTGGGTGCGCGCGGTTAAGTTAATCCCGCGGCTCGATCAGCCCGATAAATTCCGGGGTTAAATAAGGATTAGCGCGCTGACTCGGCGGGAACGACTCGGGGATTTTTTTCAAAAACTACGTAGACCTGTCGGACGCCCGCAGTCCATATCGTTACGAACGGCCGGTCGACGTCTCGACGACGGCTCGTCCTCGTCGTCGTCGTCGTCATCGTCATCATCATCGTCTTCGGGGATGGTTCCGACTGGCAGATCGGTATCGCGGCGCGTTAAAGTGACGTTAAAAGGTGCGGAACGAGGGACGTGGATCGACGTCAGCGATTTCAAAGGTCGTCGGACGGAGGCACGGAGATTATCTTGCTGGATATTTGTCGGGAATGTGTGGGATCCGGATAGCCAGAGGAGAGAAGGCTGCGCGTCAAAGTAATGTAAACCAGTCTAATTAATACCTGCTAGACTAATTGATCCTCCTTAAATAAATTTCCCGTGCATACTGCTCCCGTATCGTTCGCCGGGCGCGAAATTACAACGCCATTATGTCGGGAGTTGCTTTTAAGTCGCGGATTTTGCTGTTGGAGCGCGACGTTGTGACGAAAGACTCGGTTAACGCGTGCCATTACGCGGCTCGTCTCGGGGAATTGGTCGGGATACAAATTTATTCAAACGAAAGCGAAGAGTTTGTATTATGTTAGAAAAGAAGATACATCGGGACAGCTAAATAAAGCGGAAAATCACTTCCTCTGCTGAAGATTCCTTCGAAATCTCAAAGTCTTCGAAATCTCAAATCGTGCTATGTTATGCTCCCTCGAGATATTACTCCGAATTCTGTAGCACCTGCGCAGCTATTTATACCACAGAGATACATGTGTTTCCAAAGTTGTCAGTCAACGGCCCGTAAGATTGCTCGCGGTTCGATAACGTTGGCAACGTTCGTACAATCGCGCCGTTTCGATCTCCGCTTTTGGTGAGTCCATTCGAAATCAACTGTCTGACCGCACGTCTGTCGACGGGGGATTGTGGATTCTCTGCATCCCTTCGATTCCTCTACACGATCGTCTAGCGAGGTCACAAATCTTCTCCGACCCTTCGACGTCCGAGGGTTCTCGTCGTGCTTCCACAACGCGTTTTTGCGCTCAGAAAGGGTGATGACACGTTACGTGCGCGTTAGCCGCGACGAAACAAAAGTACAACGGTTGTATTTTTTGTCACCGGTAAACGAACGTGTTAACCTTTCTTTTTTTGTTTTTTTGGTAGGGAAAGAGCAGCGGAGAGAGAGAGAGAGAGAGAGAGAGAGAGAGAGAGAGAGAGAGAG
>NW_022639482.1:1354378-1356668 GCF_010583005.1 Odontomachus brunneus
AGAGAGAGAGAGAGAGAGAGAGAGAGAGAGAGAGAGAGAGAGAAAGCGCGCGCGAGAAAGAGAGAGAGAGAGAGAAAAAAAATAAAGAAGGGTTGGCTCCTAAAATTAAGTGGCCATTTTATGGTACTAATTGTGATAAATGCCCCGACCACCAGCTACCAGTGGTTGAGCTTGGTATCTTCACCGCTGAAAAGGGAGTATTCTTTTTGCCTTTTAATATAGCAATTTATTAATTTGCTCTTATGCGATGAACAAATATGCTGGATGCTATTTTCGTTATCAATCACAGTTAGCAATCATGTTTCTATGATAATGAGAATAAAATAGTAATTTTTTATGCAAATATCGAATTTACAAATCAACTTTAGGTATATTTGTCTCCATCTTTATTTTATATGTATTTTTAAATTCATCCAAATCTTGAAGTCGGGCTACTTTTGCGAGCGTATTAACGTAAAAATTAATTTTCCACTATTTATTAGAGATATCGACTGTCAAGTGAAAAGAAAACAAAAAAATTACATGTATATATATAAAATAAATTACACATACTATGATAGCATGTTGTAAGCCTCCTCTCCCAACAACGGCTCAGTGGTCTAGGGGTATGATTCTCGCTTTGGGTGCGAGAGGTCCCGGGTTCAAATCCCGGCTGAGCCCATATTTTTTTTTGTCGCATTGTTATTTTTCTTCTGATAGATTACATGATTAGTATTATGCCATTATATTTCAGAGTACGTTTACTTCTTTAAAATTGGAGCGAAATACATATCATTTAAATACGTCTGATAATACGCCGATGTATTTACGTGCTACATATCATTTCAGCTAGTGAGCCAGCTGTACGTGACGTGAAAGTTAGATAAGCACCGAGCAAAAAGCACAGAGTAAATCTTTATTTAGATAATATCTGTGCTTTGCATGCGCGACAGCGCGTAACGCGTGTGATCACGCCAAATGCGTGAATAGTGACTCTTATCACTCTCCGTATGCTATGAATGCGATGTATGCATCTATTATTTCGTTTATCGCTCGGGAAACTCTTTTGAAACTCGACAGGATTAAATCATGATCTAATTTTGCCTCTGAAAATCTTAGAATACAAAAATAAACTCAGATAAGCGATCTATTTTTTATCTCGTTTTTTATCTTCGTTTATATTACAGAAATGGGAAATAAGGTTTCTCATTAAGGCATGAAATTATTTATAAAAACCGAGTGACCATTCTAAACTTCCAGCGTGTGAAATTCTTAAAACCGTTAAAATCATTTTATAATGATAATTAGCCGTGAAGTAAATCTTTTTCCGACAAAAAGAATCCCTGGTCACAAAACTTATTTTTTTCACCGCGGCAACCGAGATTGCTAACGTGCGTTGTAAAAATAGACAAATGTAACTTTTACCTCAATATGATACTTTGCGACGGAGAAATTTTTCCGTTCATCGTGTAGAAACAGGTTTTACAACGATCGATCGACCATTGCGGCACGCTCGGGCAGGTTTTCGGTTAAGTTAAACTAGTCCCAAAGGCAATTTCCTGAAAGTTGCCGGCTCGCATTAGGCGGACACGCTTGGGACACAGGTGCGTTTAACGTGTGTATTTCACGGTTTAATGCAAAGATCACACAGGAAGAGGTGCGGGACCGCGTGTGTGGGTGATACGCCACCTGCCACGCTTAATGATGATGTAATGACTCGGTGAAACCCTATCTTTATTGTTTCTCCCTTAAATTACCGGGACCGAGGGCACCCTTGGCGGCTGTTACTAATTTTCAGATGAAAAAGATGCCTTTCCTGCTTTTCTAAACATTCGACAAGACAAGTGAAATAATAGTCTTCCGGTTTCTTCGTCATGCTGACTCTCCTTCTCAAAAACTGATATACATTTATTCATTGTTTTATTAGAGAGTAAATTAATAAATAAAAGTAAATGAATAAAAAGTAAATAAATAAGTAATAGAATAAATCTTTATTTGTGAATATGATAACCCTTTTGACGAAAAAATAGTCTTTTATAAAAAAATAATTTTATTTAGTAAGTAATATTAAAATTATATCTCTCGTAGAGCGCAATGTTCTGTATAAAACTTATTTTCTGGCCGTATCAATTATGATATACACATCGCAAATCTATAACTTTTGTCTCGCTTTTATTATTTCATATTATTTCTTCAATGCGCGCGCCGTGCATTGAATTGCTTCCAATTGTATAAAATTTATTTCCCGAGACGACGGCATTCTTTCTCTCTCTCTCTCTCTCTCTCTCTCTCTCTCTCTCTCTCTCTCTCT
>NW_022639482.1:1356857-1366207 GCF_010583005.1 Odontomachus brunneus
TCTCTCTCTCTCTCTCTCTCTCTCTCTCTCTCTCTCTCTCTCTCTCTCTCTTTCTCTCTCTCCCCTCCCTCTCTTTCCCCTTCCTCTCTCTCTCTATTTTCCTTTCTCTTTTCCTCTTATCTTCACACTCTCCCTCTCCTCAATCATTAAACGACCTCTGACTACCGCAGTGAATCGATCTTCATCGCCGACGTGCCTTTCGCCGGCGCGAATAGGACTCGCGACAATGAAAACCTGGGTGAAAGAGGATCGTCGTGTTTGCGGGCGTTGTTGCAAAATTATTCTCGCGTCATTGAGCGTACACATACGGCGGCGGTCGTCGACGTCACGGTTGCGCACGATGCATTCCTACGATATCGTTGCACAATGCACCCGCGTCACAATGAGGTGCTTCCGTTGTCTCGCAAGGTTTACACTTCTCGAAAGTTTTGCGCTTTGTGCGAAGTCAATGACATCGGCGGGGCACAGCACGTCGCCGGGACAAATTTATCGCGCCGAACAAATTTATCGCCCCGTTAAATTCCGTGCACTCGAACGCGACCGGACGGTCATTTCAACGTTAAAGTGTCGGAGTTTGTTTTTAGAAGGAATATTTCGAACACTGACGTTTCTGCAAAGCCGCTTGTACACCGTTAAAATATTTTTAGTTCCGAAGAGAAAGAGAAATAAAAGCTATTTTTTAGAAAACTGTTGCTTTACGAATTTTAGAACATTAATTTCTTTTTCCTGTGACTCCCTAGTGAAAATTGAAATTGAAGAGTAAATAAAATGTAAACGAAGAGTGACGGAAGTATAAGTGAAGAGCTTACAAAGTGTGTGTGTAAATTGAAACTTCGGAATGTAAAGCAAGCGGATACGCTTGAAAATTATTTTTGTATCTGGAATTAAAATATTTGGTATATTGCCATCTTTGTTACTTAAGTTAATTAAAAGATATATTTGTGAGAAAGAGCAAAACAAGTGATAATTAAATTTTGTTGCAATTACCAAACATTTGGTTGATATCATTTTAATTAAATTTTGGTCTGATGTATTTTTAATTTTAAATTTTTATTTCTACAATAAAATTTTTATTTTTACAATAAAATCATTCTTCTTTTTTAATGAACTGTCTGTATTTCCGGGAATTCAATAAAAGTTTCTTCTCAGATTGCATATTACGTTCGTGTCATTTATCAAAATTCGCACGATCGCATGTGCTTGTTGGTATCAATCGATCGGTTCGCGCTCGCGAGTGTTGCCTGGAACCGCGTCACGAAAGTGATCCACAATGGTCGACATCGCCGTCACTATTGTCCTCTGGCTGGGTGTAAAGAGGCAAAAACGGTTTCAACTTTCGAGTACCCGCACCACCACCCTGTCTCGTCATCCGTCGCCCTTTCGCGCATGGAGTGCTGTCGCGGTGGCTTTTTCCAGCTTTGATGGAGCGCCACTCCAGTGCGCATAAGATGAAATGAATTAGCACACCGGAACCAGAAATCGACCGACAGCAGCTCCGTCACCCTCTCCTCTCCTCTCTTTTTTTTTCTCTCTCTTTCTCTCTCTCTCTCTCTCTCTCTCTCTCTCTCCGTTCCTCTCTTCTCTTTCCTAGTCTTTTTGTCTTTTTTCGACCTTCGTTCTTTATCATCATCTCTCTTTCCCCTGATTTCGAGTCGCACAAACCGTTGCAGTCGTCTCTCACGAGTTCCTCTGTAGAACGCGTCGTGAGTTTGTTCGGACTCATTAGAACCACTCGAAAACCCTCTTCGAGTGAACGGTCCAGTGTACCACGTCGATCTGTCAGCATCGTTGATGAATAGAAACGGTTGCAGTCGCGAATTGCTGCTGGGGGTTAGAAATCTCGTCGCGGTGTCGTCAGGCTTGGTCACCTGGACAAAATTCAAATCGACGAAAATATATCATACGTGTAAGCTGCGAGACACAACAGAATATCTAAGTATAAATGTTTCCTTTAAATCAGTGTTGGGTATTAATCGAATTTCTTTGACTAAAACAATCGGCGAAATACTAATCAAAATTATATCAATCGTCATATTTGTATGTAATTAAGAATGTAATTATGAATAATTTAATCGACTGATGAAATTAATTATTAATTAATCAATCACTGAGAAGATTCAATCATTGAAAGTTTGATTAATAATTCATTTCCTTAGTCGATAAAATTTTTTATAAACTGTATTGTTCTAAACTAAGTACTTTTTCTATGATAAGTTTGAAAAATGACAAAAGTATTTACATAAAATAAAAATATTAAGACTACTAATTTGTTGGCAGAAGTTAGACTAAGCACATAAACGAAAGATAAGTCAAAACAAACATTAATCGTATAACGTATTTAACTAAACATACACAAACTGAAGTATTTAAACAGAGATTGTAAACAAAAAAGAATTGCGCGTACGACAGTATAACGAAAATCTCGCGCTTGTAAATATTTCCACGTAAGATTCCAATACTTTAAAGTGATTCATCTCTCGAGAACTACACGCGATTCCCATATAATATAAAGTACTTTGAACTCTACTATTTATAACATATCTTAAAATCAAAGAAAAATCCGAGAGGTTTTCTATATATAAAATAGAAAATTGTTTCTATACTATAATTACTATAATTACTATAATTATCCTAAATATGTTTTACTCAATGAGATGGAAGAGTTTGTTGTGAATCGAGTTATAGCAACACAAGATATAAAGAAATGTTCTACAATATTCAGTAGCATTTCAACATCATAAAAGATATATCTTTTCATGGTTTCGTGATTATATAATGATAATATGATTGGAAATATGATATAAAAGAAAGAACTTCCAAAGGAAAATTTGAATTACAATTTATGAAACATTGACATGTTTTTGTACGTTTAAAGGAAATCGAGGATATGCGTTATGTGTATGTTGCTCTCCATCTACTTTATTATTACGGAGAGAGAAAAAGAGAGAGAAAAAGATACGCAAATTCCTTTAATTATCTTATGTTCTCCTACTACAAACGAATGCCATAGAGAAGTTATTACGAACTGATTCGGAATGGATTCTGATCGGAGTATTTTAATTAAACCCTATACTTCTCTCTATTGTGTTTCTCAAGAAAAACATAATTATTCCCATCGGAATCCAACACGTCCACGATAGCTCCATGGTTGCGTAACGCGCATTGTATGTAAGTTTACGTAACATAACGGTATTACGAGAGCATTACTGTGCATCGACGACAATGAAGACGCTAAGTGATTCCGTACAACTCGGTGAAGTAAACCGAATAATGCTTAATACGCCAAATACGCCAGCACCACCGCACTGTTTTCCGGTATGTTGCTCGCAGTTCTGCTCATTATAAGTTTCTCGTCGGCATGAAGGTGAAACGTGCTTAATTACCTAAGCAATTTCTCGTTAGCGCGGTCGGCCGTGCTCTGCGACGTGGAGCGTAGCGACTTTTGACAGGTGAGATCAACTAGTAACACGTGAGTGCCAAATAGGCGCACAAAGACGCGGGCATCTACATATCATTCCCGTCGCCGGAGCTCGGATTGAATCCGCCGCGTGACGAGATGTGAGCACGCGAGGGCCCGGAAAATTGAATTGCGATTGCAACGTCGGCCGTTGCGCAGGGAAATCATTTAAGCGCAATACCGTGAGTCACCGCAACCCCTGTCCATCAAAGGATGAAATGCGACGGACGTTGTCCATTAGATCTCTCCTGATGGCGACCACTAAATAGAGACGAAAATTTAATCGCACGAAAGTTACAACGCCGCGTAATTTTGAAGAAAGCTAAATAACGCGTATTCTTCACTTGAGGCTTCACTTGGCTTCCATTTAACGACTTCCAAAAACACAAACTCACACTGAGAGAAATTATCCGACAAAAATTAACAAATTGATATTTCCAGGTAAATTTTGATCAATTTTTATATTCGACCAGGATTTAATGGCATTATATTAGATAAATCGACCAAGAAATTATGAACCGATATTTCTTATTGGATACAAAAATACATCTATATTTTAATCGGAAATATTCGTTTGTTAATTTTTATTGGATAATTTCTCTATAATATTTCTACGACTATTTTCATGCATGTCACTTGAATTGGAATTATATAGAAGGATTATATTATTTCCTAATCCATTATTGTATACCTACCGTTCTGTATGGAACTTTCGTGTTCGATTAAAAACGTCGTCTTTTGAAAGCAAGGTCCCGCCTCAAATGCCAAAAATTTAGTAAAAGTCTTCAGGGTCTAAAAGAGGCACTCCATACATCACTTGTACGTTCATTCACGCTTCAAAGTTACATCGCCATAACCGAATGCGCTCGCTAACAATCTTCAAGAGGCGAGAAATTGCCAGCCAGGATCGGTGTCCCCTAAACGTTTCTTAGATTCATTTTAGGAAGATCGTCAAAAGCACCGGCCGGCCGTTGTGCGTCGGCGTGTAGGACGAAAGGCAGAAAAGGTGGATTGTGGAAGCGCGATTTTTCGATTCCGACTTTTCGCTCGGGTCTATCGTCGTCATTCAGCCGGCAATCGGTCCCCTTCTCCTCCTCCTGCTCCTCCATATCGTCGATTCTCCGGCTGGATGAATGAATCGAGTCCGCGCGATCTCGGGAACTTCTTGGCTACCGTGAATGGGCGCGGTGTTGTCGTGCTTGGGCTCGGAAAAAAGGCAGCCGGTTTTCACGTTTGCGGGGCCCGGCGGGAGGGCCCCGCGAATAGCGATACAAGTGTCCCATTGTCGACTTGAGCCCGAGATTTGGAGAGCGCGCGCACGCTAAAGAGAGAGAAAGAGAAAGAGAGCCTGGCGCATTGTAGCGTGACTCCTTAACACCATTAACTACGTTTTACCTTAAATTTAACCTAAAGTAGGGGCCCTTCTGACAAATTTACACAATTCACGGCATCACACGAGCGGATTTCTGCCAACAATAGTGACGGGCCCTTGAAGCGACCACGTTGTGCTCCCGTTGAGTTGTACTCTTTCTGGTCGATCGTTTGGCTGGAAAAATCGCGCACAGGAGCTCGTCGTGGCATCTTTGGAGGTGGTGACATGTGTTAAGGATTCTTCTTTTTTCGACGAACAGTTGACCCGTTAAATTTTATCTACTAAAGAGCTGATATAAATAGTTATTTTGTAAATCTTTATTTGCCATTATTGGTACAGGCTCGTTTATATATCGCAAAATATATTCCTGATATGAGATAGACCTGAGATATATGAAATGTGTGTATAACAGAAAGATGATATAAAATTTACATTAGACTGTGTTTATCAGTTGCACATTCATATGTATCTAATTGTATATATATGTATTGATGCTAGAAAGATTATTGTGTTATAGTTTTCGTTACTTTTTAAATTGTCGTGATAACAAAGTACATTTCTAAAAATGAGTCTTTGCAACATATCTCTGTAAATTATAGTAAATAAAAGTCGCATTGTGATGCTTTAGTAATAAAGATTTAATCAATTTAATTGGAAATATTTCATGATTCCACATACATAGATTAATTTATTTTATATCATTGTGATGAGGATTTATTAGATTCCTAATTAGAATAATTTTCTTTATTTATGCTCTTTAATATCATATTTTTGATGTATTTATATCAGAATTGTTTTCTCAATAATATATTTTATATAAAAAATTTAGCTTTTGTTATGAATAATTATCTTAAAATTCACTTTCTTTTTGTACAAAAAATATTGACTCATTATCAAGCAGCCACGTGCAAAGTATAAATGAAGACACATTAATAAGGTAGAAAATGAATTTTAATTTGGCGCAGTTTATATTAAAAATATACAAATTCTGTTTCTTTTTCGCGCATAGATCGTGTAAAAATATATTTACAATATTTACAACACAGGCTAACACATTCTCGTATGAGGCTACAACATCTTACATCTTAGGTCGCGAATATTTTCTGACAGGAGTTATACATTCAATAATTACATTACATTATTTGACAACATACAACGGCGGTACAAATATTTATATAATTTATTAATTTATTAATTTCGATCATTCATATAACGAATTTAAATGAGGTGAGCAAAAGCTAGCTTTAATTGGTTTCGAAATGTAATTGAAATCAATAGCTTAATGAATTAAACATAATTGTATAAAATTATATTTAGTAATCAGCAAGAACTGTAATATCGTATAATATAATAAGCTTATGGACAGCTCTACCGGATTTACGAGTTAACGATTCGCTCCACCGTATGCTTTATGCATTCTTTATTTTTCAATATCGGATTCGTCCACGGTTTTGGAATCTGATAAGTCATCGTCGTATCCATCCTTTTTCTATCACCCCTTTCATCAGCTCCCTCCTCCATACTCCTCTTACAACCTCGAGAGAAATCTCGCGCCTCGTACTCGCCAACCTGATTCGTGTCATTTATCTTTCGGAAGTTCGTGATCCTTTCACAGCGGACGTCATCGTGCGCGATTGACCGTTCGAGGTGTTCGACTTCGGTAGATTCGCGAATGGCTTTGCCGTCGCTGCTCTCGCTGCTCTTTGAGGGCTCCTTTTCCTCTTTTTCCCGTTCGCACTTCCGACCGGGCGAGCCGTCGCCGCAGTCGTCCTTCCGTTTGCTACAGGTCCTCAGGCAGCAACACTTTTGGCTTTGCCCGGACGGAAGATCTTCCTTCTTGTACTTCACTCGGCGATTTTGAAACCAGATCTTCACTTGCTTCTCCGACAACTGGAGATTGGTCGCGATCTCGATGCGACGCAGCCGCGACAGGTACATATTCGAGGCGAATTCACGTTCCAATTGCAATAGTTGTGTGCTGGTGAACGCGGTGCGAATACGCTTTGAACTGTTGTTGATGGAGACCGGGGACTTTGGCGGAGGTGTCGGTGTACTATTACGAGATGGTGACTCGTTGGGTGCTGAAACCTCTGCAAAAAGTTAGAAGTTAATGGCGTCTTCGCGACATGTTGTCGCAATAGATGAGCTCGATGAACTTCTTGCTCTTTTCTATTCTCGTTATATGGGAAGCCTTTCAGTTTTCTTCACTTTTAGACATTCTCGGATCAAGTACATCGTGACTGTTTGATTTGACAATCTAGTTTTTATTCGTTAATTTAATATTATATAATCCGTTGCGCAATTTTGCATTTAACTCTTTGCATACGTTTTTTAAATACACGTTTTAAATACACATTTACTATTGATCCGAAAATATCTAAGTCGTAATTTGAGTGCATTGGTCTACATAGACCAATAATTTGAAATGTTAAATATTATCACATAGTTCGTATGCTATCATAAATGAATAAATAAATATATTTACCTGATACATTATTGGTCGAGGTGTTCAGAGGTGATGGAGGAGTCTGTCCAGATATCGGCAAGACGCTCAGAGCGGGCGGGCTGATATGCACCGGCACAGTGGGTGGTCTGGGTATCGGCCTGATCGGCTGATAGTTTAAACCCAAATTGAAAAAATTGAACATGTAATTGGGCAGCTGGTTCCCATAATACGGCAGGGGATACGAAGGCGACGAGTTATTGCCGATCAAAGAGTCCACGAAGAAACTTCGGGACATCCTTCGCGATGAAGGATGCTCTAGAAGATCGACGCAACTGCCGAAATTACGTCAAAATCCCAGCCACAGGTTTTACACGTGACACAAAGTAATCCGAAGTTCATTGAAATTCCCTCGTTGCACTGCACTTATGTTCGATCCCCGCTTTGAATTTAACGCGACGAAATTTGTCTTCTTTCTCTGGAGAGGACACTTCGTTATCTCGGTATCTTCAGCCTCTTTGATATCCTTCCCCGGAATTGTTTCTCCTCATTTTCTGACCCACTCGGAGTTAGTCAATTTTGATCCGTGTGCGCGCCACTTTTAATTTAACTTCTTCGATACTGCTACTTTAATATTTCGCTGCTGCACAATTAGTATACATGTGGCTGCCTCAATAACTCAGTACAACGTTATACGAAACATTAAGTCAAACGTATCAACTCGCACGTTCTCACTACATGGTGGTTCATCAAGTTCTGAAAACTCGAGGTCAGGGAGCTATATATATATACGTGGAAAACTCCACCCAGGGGTGGGTTTTTGATCCGGGGCCCCTTTGTAACGTGCCCCGCCCTTCTACGAGAGGGTGCCCCTTTCGGGGTTTACCCCAACTGCTCTCCCCGGGGAACGAAAGTGAGTAGGGCATTTTCTCGCAGCGCTAATTCGACGGGTGGCTAATATCGCCGGAAATTTTATACGGCCTCTTTACCCATCTTTCTATTATTATCGACTCACCGGTCTCCCCTACTCTGCCTGTCGTAATTTCGGGACACGAATGATGAACCCAAAGTATGATTTAAATCGACGGAAACAAGATAGTGGTAGTAGTTACAGAAATATATTTCTTATATTATATACTTAAGAAATATATTTCTGGCAAAATAACGAGGTCAAATGACGTCGTTTACCACCAATCCATCAACAATTCATAAAATCTGTAAGAACTGCGGAAAGATAAATTTGTTTGGGACGAGGTCGTATCCATCGCTGTCTGTTACGTAGGTGGATCATTTTTATACGGGTGAGATTATGCCGGTAGCGGGCGTCGGTTTACACCGGGGACTCTTCCTGTCGACATCTCAGCGAGGGGCGAAGTGTAAGCTCGTTCCTCGCCCCGGGTCGATATTCAACATCTCTCGGCAGGCTCAAATCAAATCTCGGATCCGCCTTAGAAACTGAGACGCACTCTCGGTCTTATCTCTCGTTTTCTCCCTACTCACAATCCCATCGGTTATGCGAGTTTGCATTCTCGGATATATTGTGCCAATTGAATCCCGCAACAAAGTGAAATAAAAATCGCCGGTGCGAGGATAACGAGGGAAAAATGACGATGAGAGAGTTGCAGAATGCGAAATTCGGATATTTCGATGGATCGGCTTGACCGAAGGATATCGGAGATCGTCAAAAAGCGTTTTGCATTTTTGCTGCGGGAACAGGTATACAGTACATCACGGTAGATACATTATACTTCACGATGATACTTTAATACGATCATTATGCAAAATAGCGAGAGAGAGGGAGAGAAAGAAAAAGAGAGAGGAGGAGAGAGAGAGAGAAAGAGAGAGTTTTTCGCCGATATTAATTTATGTTCAAAGGGAATATTACATAGAACGTAAAGAAAGGAAACTTACGGCTCCTATTATAAGTTATTAAGAAATGAGGATAAATAAATACATTAAACGTGCGGAGATAATAGAGAAAGAGACATTTAACAACATAAATGGCGATTTTTGTTAAGCGAGACGTTATTAATAGCTGTACTTTAGCAGAGAGAGAGAGAGAGAGAGAGGGGGGGGGG
>NW_022639482.1:1366217-1418394 GCF_010583005.1 Odontomachus brunneus
AGCTGTACTTTAGCAGAGAGAGAGAGAGAGAGGGGGGGGGGAAAGAGAAGGAGAGAAAGAAAGGAAGGGAGAGAGAGAGAGAGAAATTTTGTTAGTAGTCTCAAATTAAATTAAGTTATATAATAAAATCTTTAAAAATAAATTAAGATCAAACGTAGGGAGATGTGACAGGAATTACGTATGATCGAATTACGTATATTTATATTAAGATATATTGATGACGACATATTTAAATAATAAGTGGAAATGTGATAGGCATTGTATATTCAATTTAATAATTCTCGTTATCGTACATCTGAATTTGAAGCTTCTTTTAATTTAAATTTAATATAAAAAATGCATCTATTATAATCAATTGCTGTATAATATTTGTTCTGCCTTCTTTTACACTATTTTTCATACTACTTCATTGCTCTATATCGTCGGATATCTTCCTGATTTCTCTGTAACGTAGATACAGGTATAAGATTATATTAAATTAGGGAGATTAAATTAAGATTTTAAATTTGACTTAATTAAAGTTACCTAAGTTAAATTAGGTTAAGTTATATATTAAAATCAACTGCAAAGTTGTTGCCTCAGCATTCGCTTACACACACTTGTGACATATTTTTTACTTGTCATGTATTTCTCTTTCCTTCTCGTGTGCCGTTAACTGACCAATAAAGTAATATTATTATTGTTACAATTATTATTATATTACAAATACGTAATTACAGATACATACGTGCTACGTTGATCCACGTAAAGACGGAAACCGTTATTCATAGACAAAATCGTTCATAGACACGCCAGATATACGTACATATCTGTAATTTGAGTAGATGCATATACATTGTGTCCACGTAAGGTATTTGTATTGAGATTCCCCGGCAAAACCGCTGTTGCGATGCAACAGAGCCTAATCGGCAAACAGACGGAGATCAGCGATATTGAGGGGGTGATATTCCGTTTGACTTTCGCACGCACGACTAATTTTTTGATTACCCCGTACTTGGTCGCGCGATGCGCCTCCGCACTCATAAAGCGGAAAATTAGCGTTCGACGTGAAACGCCGTTTCGAATATCCACTTTCACGATCAGAGGTGGCGGTTTCGGCCTCGTCATTGCAAGAGCGCGTCCTCGTGCGCCAGTTGCACCTGTCGATGCTCCCGAAAATTAATTGCGCGCGACGACGCGTTTATTGTTGCGGCGGGGGAAACAGCGACCCCGATGATCGTCTCGTGATTGGGACGAGCTGTTTGCCAGCGCACAATTTGATACGATGACGAAACACTAATACAATGGGATACTCTCTTACTTTCTTACCGTGATCATTCATACAAAATGTCATGCGTCTAACGAAGCACTTTATAGTCGCAGATATTAGGTGAACGGTGACTGTTAATGTTGAGGCATTAATAGTCACGGGGTTGCTTCATTTCAGATTGCTCCCTACCATGAGGATATTTACGGATAAATAAATATCGTTTATCAGTTGACTAATATACCCCGCCTCTGGGTTCGATCGAAATCAAATAAAATTTTATTTCAGGAGAAATTTTCGTATATTTTTGCATTTGTTGTAAGAGAAAAATGTATCTCCCTTATTAATTATTAATAAAAATTTTATTATTGATCAATATCTATATATTCACATATACAATACATTGTATTTACCATCGTCAAAAATTAATTTACAAAATCGCGGCGATCGCAATAACCGCCAACGGATGAACGGGCCTCGATATTGGCCGGTAATATACCATATTATTTAGCTCGCTGGTAGAGTTGAGACAACACAGCCGTGATTTTAAACTCCTGACAACACGATTAATCCCATTAGCAAGGCACGTACGCGCACGCATACCCCGCACCCTTCTCTCCGGAATCGCGCCGTCATATTAAAAATCATGGTAACGTTATCTTATGGGGTCCGGAGTCGTGAATAATACAATAACGCTTCTCTCTCTCCCTTGCTTCGAGCATATGTCCGTCGGATCCGCGATTCCGAGGGGTACTTCGCGAAGCCCTTCGGCCAGGGGTCGAGAGAGTAGGGACCACCCTTTCTGTCGAAGGGAACGACCCAAACCAAGAACCCTAGTCCTTGTCCTGTGGACTCACATGCATCGTTACCGGCGTATCTCCCGCGTCATTACGTGGGAAGGATATTTTAATTTCGAGCACGACCCTCTACCTAGAGTCGTCCCATTGGTCGTTCCTTTTTTTTCGGGGCGTGACTATCCTCGTGTGGTCCCGATAGTAGCCCAATCTTTGTGGCTATGGCTGGCCAGAATTTTTCTTTCGAGAGCGGACCTCGCGAGGCAGCGATTTCGCCGAGCTCAACGAAGCGTCGCGATTTTTAACCGGTAACAGCCGCAGCGCGACATTTCAGAGTGTTAATATTAGTTTGAAATGTTCGAGACATTAATGGCGGTTTATCTTTCCAATTACAGACATAGTTCATGAAGAGCTTTCGTTAATCTATCATTTAGGGAAATTGACAGCAACTACGCGCGGGTAAATTTGACGACCTATCCATTCTAGTCGGAAGATACGTTATCTTGCTTCTTCCCGTTGGGTTTAATCGGCCATGCAGCGCGAATAATCTTCGACTCGATTTCGATAAGAGATGCTCGACTTCTCGAGAACTGAAATCCAGCATCGATCGACGCTCCAGAGCTAATTGAATCAAAGCGACCTGTATCTCGGGAAGCTCGGCAATAATCGTACGACGTGGTCACGACAGAATTCGACCGCAGCTAATTTGAGGTAAGATCAGCATTGATAAGTGATAAGAAGATTTGAAATATTATCAATATTCATATGTAGCTGACACGTTTCTTTCATTGTCAGAACGCGAAAGTCAATCTGGCTTCTTCGCAAGTGACCTACTTGCAAAGATCAGTTGTTAAAAATTTTCTTTTATATCATTACAAAATCATAGGTAGCGAAAGAAATATACTGAACAAAAAATACGATTCATTGTAGTATAAAATTCGATTCTAGAGAGTATAGTGTAGCAATACAGCTGGCAAATATCGTCGATCAATTATTATCATTCTGAAATTAGTGTAATCTCATATATTTCTAATACAACCTAATCTAACCTCATATATTTCTAATACAATTCGCTGTATGCATGCTTGACCTAAAGATTGATCTTAGATTCCTGAGAGACCTAAGTGTCAGTTGGAAAGCTCTCACGTCGCAGGAACGTCGGGATAATCGTCGTGATGCACGTATACGGTTCAGCTTAATCGGTTTGACGAACTCACCCCCGCTGTGGAATCTTGAAGGTATCCTACTGCGAGGCAATATCGACGGTCGTCTTGCGAAGCACTAGCGAAATGCTCGAGGCTGTAGGCGGGTTAAATATTTAGAGACACGCGGTAACTGATTTCAAAAGGTGCAAGTTGAAAATGTATTTTGCGTCGTGGAGTTGGAAGTTGCCGGATAAAATGGCTTTTCCGCGATTATTTCGACAGCGAATATACTTTTCTCTCTCGTGTCGGTCGTAATCTCCTAATGCACTCCAGAACTTACATAAATTTCGACAAACCCATTACGCAAGTGTCACATTTTGGTTGAAAAACCAATATGAACTGCGAGGAGCTGCCGGTGACGGCAAGGCGAACCGGTTAACGAGTCGGAAGTGAAAACTTTTATTCCTAACTTGCGCAAATCGCATTTCGACTTCTCGCCTCTCATTTCGTATTTTCTCTACTTCCCGCATCAGCAAGAGTTTTCTCATATCAGCGGCTGACTAGCCGCCTCTACACCGCACAGTATACTGGAATGCGAATTTTCGCCCGAGAAGCTACTTCCATTTCGATGATACTTTATTGCCGGGACCGATTGAAAACACCTCTTCGAAAATGTCATCGCTGCGACAGATATTTCTCGCGCGGGCGGCAGTTAGAACGGATATAACGGACTATAACTTCACGCCAGGCCGCGTTTTCGTGTATTGGCAAACGAGATTCGGACGCGATCGGTAAAAGTTTCGCGAGCTCCTCCATTCTCGGGCGCGTCATAAAAGATCGCGAGTATGCAATAGGAGAAACATGCGGCGGGTTACTTTTATCGGTGTCCCCGGGATAAATCTCATTTTAACTTCTCTCCGTGGTAATACGAGCCCGACGAAACTCACGTTTGATGTCAATCTTGGCTGACAACTCGGATATTCCTTCTCGCCGTTTTTCAATCGGTCACGACCGGCTACGCTGAAAGTTTCGCCAGCAAACTGTCGTGCATCATAAAAGATCCCGTTGCGAACTTTTCGCATTCGCGTCTAATCGAATAAAAGTCATCCGCCCATTTTCTGAGTCGACGAGTTGAGTTTCTCATTTAACTCGAAAGTAATCACGAGTAATTGGTATTTCCTATAGATCAAGAAATGTGTGGAATTCACTTTTTCATCTTTCGACGTAGCGTGTTTAATTAATCATACTTTCACGGTAACGTTTAATTAACAATTCAATGAACAATCAACACTGTCGTTTGACAAGTGGCTCGCGCGACATAGCCGAGAGATTTTCCTAGTTATTTTTGTTCTAAAATTAGTAGTCTAACATGATTTGCCTTTTAGATTTGTATGACATAATATGTTCGCTTCGATAACTTCGAATGTCGCGTAACCCAACTTGCGGGGGCAGATCGATGAAGAAGATTTTACGCACTGATAGCTCCGTAAATTTGTCTTTATACCGGCTCCTATTGGCGAAAAAATCAAAGATGGAGCACGATATAAAACGAAGGATCCTGCAAGATGTACGCGATAAAGCGTAACATAATGAAAACAGTGAACAATAATCCTTAGCCCCTCCTGTGCGTGATCTGTGGAACCCTTAATCTCATCCCTTCGATACCTCCATCGAAAACGATCGAAGATCAGGAGAGATCGAGTCGTCTTTCTTTCCGCGATATATACACACGAGGACATTCTGGAGATCAACGTCTTCGACAAACTCTCTTTCGTCGGACAGGAGTCCTTACTCCTTTCACCATCGATGGCGATCCCTTAACCCTCCACCACCCCCTCCCACTCATCGCGATGGAGCTTCGGAAATTAGGCTCCGGCTCATTTCACCCGGCGGAAAAAACCCGTGCATTCTCCGTGCAGAATGCAAGCGTACAAAGGAGCATTCCATTCGAGTCGAACAACCCGCGCCTTTGGTTATCTATGTGAAAGGATGGAGAAGAGAGCAGGAAAAAAAAAGAGCGGCGCCGGCCGCTCGACTGTGTATATGATCATGGGAATGGCAAATACGATTTCGGATATTCCCCATTGCTGCCACGTCGGGCAAATAATTCGGTTATAGCCGAAAGGGCGAGGACTCGCAAAAATCCTTTATGGTCCTTCAGCTACCGGATTCTCCTCCTCCTTCACCGCCGTCGCATTGTCGACGTGATGCACAAAGACGCTGCGCGCCAATCGCGGCTGCGACAGTTTGTTTTACTTACGTCGATGCAAACCGGCTAATATCGCGAATCCTTTCGGCAGATGTCGAGTGACCATATCATATACTTATTTCTGATAAAAGTATGATAAAAATACTTTTTCTTTTGAATTCTCTCTCCGTTGCAGTTGTGTAACATCGGGTATCTCGTATACCATCAGTAGTTCAGCTCGTGTCATGACTAATTACTGTGCAAGTCTATGAGCAGCGGCTCGCAGTCGTGATCACTTGATGTTCTCCAAGCTTTATCGAAGAAAGCATGCCGTTGTGCAAACGAGTGTACACTTCTTTTCAATATGATTCAGATACTTCTTTCCGTGCAGCACGAAACGCCGATGAAACAACAGGTGAACTTGATTTGATTAATTGCCAGAATGGTCTCGGAAGAGGCTCTGGCCACATATCAATCGTCACAGAAGAATCTTCGATTGAATCGAGTGAATTTATATCAATAGCCAATTAAGCGGCCCTTCACTAAATTTGCTAAGCTCAATCATCGGTTAAATAACCCTTAATTAAATTTGTTAAGTTCAATTATTAATTAAATAGTCAATCGTCAATCAGATCGTTCTTAATTGAATTAAAATCAATCGTCAATCAAGCGGCCTTCGATTGAATTCATTGAAGTCAATTATCAATTAAACGGTCTCCAATTGAGTTGGCTCATATAAACTGCCAATTAAACATGATAATTAATTAAAAAAGTAATTACTCGCAACTCTACTGAGATTTTAAGAGATTTCTTTTCCGACGAGACACGGGATCGCACAGAAACAATTCTCAACGGAGTTGATCGCGCGCTTTTTCGAGTCGCTTCTTTTTTCTCCTTATATTACTTAAAGTGATTTTGATCACTTGAAATAAATACATCAGATTTGTTATCGTAGTCTCGTAATTAGCCATTTTAAGATGCCAAAGAGTCGAAGTTCTTGTCTCGTTATTGTCTCGGGAGTGACTACTCTGTCAGCTGACTCCGTCAGCTTATTTTTAAAAGGTAATAAATCCGTTCTCGGCGATGAAAGTCGCGTAAGAAGTTTACCCTCAAAAGTAACTTACTCGTCTACTATTCGACGAACCCACCGCGGGATATATAACGATTTCAAAGTTTCTCTCTACCAAGTAGAAAGTTCCTTCAGTTCGATAGAGTAACTTCCGTGACCGTTCTAGAGGAAAATTAGCCATCCCAGAAATTTGATGTTATCGTTGTCGATCTGGAAAGACGCGGGCCAGCCTTCGCTATTTTTTTCTTCTCCCTATTTTGGTGATTTTTTTCTTTTTTCTCGTCTTTTTTCTCGAGGGGAACCCTTGTTTTGCCACGATTGAGGACACGTGTGCTATTAGCCCCTTCTCAACGAGAATCCCCTTGTCAACGAGAAAGAAGATTCTCTCCCTCGCTTCTATTATTAGCCTCTCTTGTCTCACGTAAATATATTCATATAGTTATGTCGATTTGAAAATGCAGTGTGCATTTTTGTAATAATAACTTTACACTATCCTTGGCCTTGTTTAGTAAGAAATTATATGGCATCGATGTTAAAGGATACTTTCGGGACTGTTAGGTAAATGCTGATACTTGCGTATAGAAACTTGCGACGGATTTCCCTAATAAGGAAACTTCTTAGCTTTGGGATCCTTACCTCGGTTGAAACTTTGTACTGGTCTCAGGTAGGAATTTAGTTACTTTCCTTTTCTCTTTGAAGCTACCGGCTAAATCTTAAAGGTAACGTGACAATATTACGCGATCGCAGGCACGTTGATAATTGCGGTAACACCGATATGGATATCCGTTAATCTTGAAGCACGTTGAGAATACGTGATGAAGTAAGCGCAAGATAATAATAATGATAAAAGGAAATGTACGAAGAAGGACTTATATCGAAAAAGTACGTTGAATATCCAGGCCAATTGTTATTTCGCCATTCAAGTATATCTGCAATTAATCGGTTATGTCAATCGCAGAATATACTATGAAGACTATTTATTTAGCTCAGAAGAGCGAAAGTGCACCGATGGTCTTTTGTCGGCGACGTTGCAATATTGTTTCGCGCTGCATTGTCGATAACAATGACCGGTCCCGCGGCGTAGGATCATCCTAGCGTGGATCATTCGGTAATTTCACTTTGTTACGCATGTTTCATTCTACGAAGGGAGGTTTCCCTTCCTTCTCTTTTCTAACCCTGCTTTCACCGCTTTTCTCGCGACTGTCCAGTTTTCTTTTCTCCCGTTCTCTCTCACTCTCTTCCTTTCGTAATTTTCGCGTTTATCTCTCTCTCTCTCTCTCTTTCTTTAACTCTTTCTAGTTATATTACATTTAAGAATTAGCAGTATTATATATATCTAACTATCTAAAGTAACTGTCTTAAATGTAGTTTGAAGAATCCTTTGTCTTTGCCGCTCAACTACCAGTTATTTAATTTAAAACCACATCTTTTCGTTCTGTCCTTTGCCCGTTATGCCACTTGATTATTTTATAGTTTAGTTTATTATTATTTCTGCTTATGCTGCACAGTTTTTAATGTCATTTGCTAAGAATAAAAAATAATAGATCTGTTTCTTTCTCGTTCATAAACTATTCTATCTTTCTCATTCTTTTGCTCTAAGCGGTTGTTTTGACACGCGCCGAGAAGGAGTCCAGTTCCACATGAAAGCAACAGTCATATTCGTTCTCTTCTCCGCTTTCTTTTGAAGATTCACGGATAGTGCACGGTTTGTTGAACAACGTGAATTGAATAACGATCGTTGACCGGTACGCAGCGGGATCCACGGTGAGAGTATCATGAGACGTAATGACTGGCTCGTCAAACGCTAAAAGGTATCTCAGAAGGTACGTCGTCGAAGATGAGAGCGGCTAAGCGCATTTCCTTCTCTTTCAGGTATAACGGAATGAATTTATGTTAATACCATTTTGCGCGAGAGCGCTCATCGAGTAGGATAATACAGGCTCGCCGAAGTAATCGAATTATCGCTCCAATTTTTGTTCGCGTCTAATGGCCGCGTGTGCTGATTCGATGCTTGTCCCGCAAAGAGAATGTTCGTGACATGCAGATTTCAATTTGAATAAAAATTTGTATTTAAAATGCTTCCATTTTTCTCTCCTCTCTCTCTTTCTCTGCTTTTGGTTTTTGAATAATTCGGAATTAATTTTTCGTTTACAGAAATATCTCTGAATTTTTTTATTTAATAATTTTCGTTTAAATCATAAATAACAGCTTATTTTTTTCATATAACTTTTAATAAATTTTACTTTCTACCATAATTTCACTTTGAGATGATTGGCTTACTTTCAATTTCAGTGCCGATTCTCGTCGCTTTTAATTCAATGAACCGACGGTTAAGCCCTACGCGAGAGAGATTTCTTTTCGAGCCAGAGAAGACGGATTGCGAAGACACAACATGCGTTTAAAATAATACGAGATATACGGCGGATTCCACAAATCCATTTTTCGCAAAGAAGAAGGTAAGGAGACAGTTACCTATCTCTTAAACCGCAAAATAGGATTACATTGAGTGCCGCAATCTTTCGTATATTTTTTAACCCGCCTGCCGTCGGCGTGAAAGGCGGATTATGTATGACGAAGTAGTTCTTTCGTGGGAAAGGAAGAATTTAGTTCGTCGAAATGGATCGTTTCAAAGCAACTACAAGACACTTGAGGTTATTGTAGAACATTGTTAGTTCTCTCGACTGACTGTTACATGTTGGAGAGGCAGTCCATCTCGAGGATATTGCATATTCCTCAGGCACGTTTGTAGATATCGCGACAAAAGTTCGCCGAAGGTTTGCGAAAGTTTGCGAGATAACGTTGTCATTATTTGTCGTATGCAATTTCTGCACAAAGAAAGGAAGCCTTATGAGCAAAATTCAAGAGTCACGCAACTTTTCAAGTCGCATTTGATTGTCTGGTCATGGCCCTTTGCTATGTACTCGTATATGGCACATAACAAGATAGGAAAATGATATATCTTTTTATCAAAACATAAAAAAAATAGTATTTCTTTTACTGAATAATTATGCAAAGGAGACTTGTGAGTATAAATCAGCAAGCTCTTAAATAGGGTGTTAAAAAAGATGTTAACGTTTATATGGAAGTATCTTTTTGTTCATATAAGTATTCATTAACATTCTTGTTAAGCAAGTTCTACATATTAATATTTCTTTTGAAGCACTCTGTACAAGAACGCGTCGCATTGGGAGGCAATAATTAAAATAACCTTTATATCTCTTGTAAACTGGATGAAGAAGAAGCGGCAAGGAGACGTGTATTTTATCGCACTGGTTTTAACGATACCATCCAATCCCCTAAAAGCCAACTATTCTCCGAGCCCTTCCTAAGTGGCTTCGCGAAAAATGAACTTTGGATGACGAGGCAACGCCAGAGATATCCTTTCTGCTCCGCATTTCGCCGGCTCCCCCTTTCCCGCCGGATATTTTATAGATTCATCATGGTTCCGTGGGAAGAGACTAATAAAAAGGTCCTCATTATTCACGATCGTTGGCCGCGTCGTCACCAGCAACACGGTAGTATACATCGTAATTTTAAACATCAAGTAATAATGATTAGTTGAATAAAAAGGAGATGAGAAAGTCAATGTAATGATTGTTACAAAAAATTGCATTAATCCAATAATCATTGTACAAGATTAATTTAAAGAGAGAAGTTTACTACAAACGTTAATTAGCTCGCCGAAGAAAGTCGCTGGTGAAACGTGAAAGGTGAAGAGGAGCATGTAGCGAGGGTTTTCTCAGGGTGGCGTTTCGTGCCGCTCCAGGCTAAGGGGAGTTCAGAAGTCTCATCAAAGTCGACTTCTCTCGGGGACGATTGCTCGAAAACTTCGTTAAACTATTCCGCCCATTTTCCCACCGACGATCAAACCTCATTTCGACCTCCGTTGCGTCGGACAATGGGCGAAAATTGCGATTTAACTTCGTTGCGCGAGCGCTATTGCGCTTACGACCACGTGTCGCCGTGTAATGCACGCGTGCCGGGATAATAACTGATCGAAGACGCCTCTTGATGAAAAGTACGTCACGTTGTGCTAACGGACATATTGTCGCCTCGCGATGATTGTATTATCATCATGACTAAGAGAGCTAGGTGTTTTGAAGGGAACCAAATTGTCGACAGTAAACGCATCTTGTCGTGATTCGACCGTGTTGCAACACGTGTCGTGGCATAACAATAATTAACTCTGAATTCAGGGTGAATCTGAAGAAATGATGGTAGAATAAAAACACGAGACAGATGTAAAATTCATAGAAATATACGAGTAACAAAGAATTAAAGAAATTCTATTGTATTTTTCATGTTATTTTTTTGAAGAAAATACACTTTGCCAGCTATATAAAATACAAAAGGTACCTTACTGTGTGTGTATTGAAATAGATTACCCGGCGAAAGCTTAATTATAACACTTCATATTATTAACTTTCAACTATAATTTTAACTTCTATTTTTAGCTTCTTACACTTAACTTTTATACCGGTTTTTCATTCGCGCAAGGTTACGTGTATTAAAAGATATAATGAAAACAAGTGCTTTTTTTATTATCACCTGATTCAAATTACCGCTTTAAGGATGAAAAGGTTAGAAAAGGTAACGCGCAACAAAAAAAGAGAAAGAAAATGTGTGATAGAGGAAAGGTAGCGACATCGTTTTTATCGGTATTATTTGTCTTTCAACTGCTACAAAGTAAATCCGTTTACAGCAGTCTGTTTCAAGGCTGTTTGCGCAATAATTTTCATGCAACGTCTGCATTGTTTGTTTATTGAGCGTGACAATACATAAATTATTCAAGCTGACGAAAACGCACTGTAGAATATTGAAAGGGGAGATTTCAATATCAATAGGCCGGGACATTATAGTGTTGAAAGAGATTATTCAAATGTATCGGTAATCGATATTTTCGTTTTAATTGCAAGTATATTTTCTTAGAAATATTACATATATTTTAACAAAACAGAATATAGCAAAAAAGGCTATAGTTAAATTCACATTGAGTTCATCTGAAAATCGAATTTACTTCAAAATCAAGGAGAACTGTTGCCTCAGGATCTTGAATTTAAACGATATTTTCGATATATATTTCGACAGATATTTTCGATAAATACAAGGTATGTATGCACGAGTTTTTAAAAGAACGTAGAAGAAACGGATGTTGAAGTGCTCAACCCATTATATCCGCGAGTTCTCGATACTCACCAGACAACTTGGGGGATACACAGGCCCTCGCCGATCGGCACGGAATCATTATCATTCTATCCAGGTGCGCGCTCATTCGCGTATTCAGAAGCTCGTAGCATCCCCGTGGGAGGGGACAATCGGCGACACGAGTCTATAAAATCCCATAAACATCCCCAAAGAGCACACACACAAGGGGCGGTCGCCACTGAAAGGAATAAAATATCGCTTTTTGCGGCAATTTTACGGCAATTTTCCGAGCCGCTGGAAACCATGTCGCGCTCGCTGTGTTGCACCAGGTGTTGCTCGATCCTGATACTCGCGTCTTCTCGAGAAGTAGCCACCAGTAGTATCCTCCTGACGACCGACGATTAATAGCCGGAGAGAGAAAGCCGCTTAGAGACATTCTGGTGGTTTCCAACAAAAACAGGTATAGCGATGTAGAAAGCGCGTGTGTCGCTCGAACAGCCAATGATCCGTGTGATCGCATTCATTCTGCTACTGGACGACACCAAGGTACCCAGACTTACGTGTCCCACCTTTGTCACCGCGATTCTCGTGATTTATCGTGGAATTATGCTAATCAAAGGTACTTAGCGAGCTCGTTAACATTAAACCGCGCGCGGAACGTCGCGTTTAACATAACCACCAAGTGGTCCTCGTTATTATTGAAATCATTGTAATAACGCCGAAGCCGTCGTCGTAATTAGTTCCTCGTTATTATTGCATTATCGTGTCTCTTGTTCATACGTAATAACATTCAGCGGTGCGCCAAATATTAATCGTGAATTTATTATGGAGTCTTGTCAGCGTTGACAGGAGATTCGAGCGCGATTATCGCGTTTGAGATATCAACGCTCGGCTTTCAGTCATTCAGTGGAGCAATCGTTGTTTCGGGCTACGCAGTATGTAAAACACCAACGCCCAAATGTACTTATTAGCTGGAAATTACATGTATATGTGTCCACTTCGCGCAATATCGTGAATTCCTGTGTCATATAGTTCGCCAACTAAATTAATGTCACGGATTAAAGTAATTGCTCGTAATGTCTATAATTCTGAAGACATCTGCGATATTATTTTCTACTTAAAGTGCACGTATAATCACAAGTAATTATACGTTTCCTCTACATGTATAATTATATATTTTCTAATAAGATGTATGCAAATAGCTCACATAATTCACTTTAGGCAAACATCTCCGAGAATTCTCAAGATATCGTCGAAATAATGAAAATTTGCGCTCGGTTCTCATAACGTTCTAATTGTAGCAAAGGAGATATGACGGTCCGTGGAGGAAAAGTATGGTATAAAATTACGATGTCGTGTCATTAGTGAACTTTAACGTTCTCTGTTAGTAGCTTATCAAGTATTTTCGCCAGGAGAAATTATAATTTTTCATGACTTTCTAGTTGCTAATTAAAACTTTTGACCCGTAGGATCGACGTTAATATATATGCCTGCGCGACCCGACATCAGTCAACTAATTACACCATTATACTTCCACTCCAGCCGGTCTCGCAGAGTAGACGTCGCGTTTTATTAAATCAGTAAAGGGTATCTCTTCTGAAGTGCACACGCGAAACATAGAGACTCAATTATTCTAAGACGAGAGAGACACACGACACGAGCTGCTCTCGTACCACATATTACACAGGAATATAGTGAGTCAAATATCGAAAATACATTTAGAGGGTGAGAATTAATTACATCAGAGCCCAGCGCTATACAAGAAGAAAAGGAGCCGTGCACCTGTGAGTGTGCATGTATATGTAGCGTGTAGCCGAGTATCTTAGAGTTGATTGGTCCCACAGCAACTTTTCAAGCGACTTCTCAATTACAGTGGACACACATATATCACTTGTAACCGGCGAACGAGATCGCGTGGAGTTCCTACCAACGTATGTTCAATACGTCGCCCACGGAGCGACGTTATCAGCGACTGACACGACTAACATGCTGTACCGCACGTCGGGGACACGACGTCGCTCGTCGTCATTGAAATCGGACAGGTAATATGTTCCATTGTAGTACATAAGTACCTACATGGTCAACTTCCTCGTTACGTCAGCGGGATGCGACATAACGACATAAAGTACACTGCCGATAACGCTTCGGCGACGGGTTGTATTTCTCGCATGAGGACCGCTTACAATGTGAATATTCATTATTCTCGATTATATTTTGAATTCTAAATACGGGAAGTGGACGACTATAGAGTATGGTTTCCAGAACCTAGTTGAGGGGTCACATCGACATTCAAATCCGACAGTGCTTCTGGATTGCTTAGTTCGAGATACGAAGTGAAGGGCGGGAGATTTAATGAAAAATCGAAACGGGACTATTCGATTGCGAGAGAAAGGGAAAGCAGGAGAGAGTCCTTTGACGGCGATTTATTTACGCGATTTGAATGGCACGACATCGGGCAGAAGGTACCGTACATAAGTACTTAACGTGTTCCCTCGCGACGCCGTTAACGTGTATCGAATCGCTCGCAACGTTGACAATATTCGAGCCCCTTTTACCAACGTAAACCAGGATGACCGAGAGACGCTATTCCGGACGATGCGCCCCGATATTGTGCTCGAGTGGAGTCGAGTGTCGAGTGGGGTTCGTCTTTAGTTATGGCACGTTAGTTACGCAATGCTTACTTTGCGATATATTATGTTACGATGAAAGAACGAAGTTCCTGGTGGCACATCCTGTACGTCGTTCTGCGATGCGAAGTCGGAAGAAAAAAAATTTGTACATATATTCGCGAGAATTTCACTTTCTTTCTCTCTTATAAATAGCATCCTTACCCTTTTGAGTCTGTAAATAAATCGTGACAATCTTAGAAATACTCGACGACTACAAGATAACTTTTTTAGAGACAGAATTAGCTGATTCTGTTATATCTTAATATTTTTCATGCTTATTAATCCGCGTAATATTTGATTTCGATATTGAACGATTGAGTCACGTACACAATTGAACATCACTGTGAATTCAAGAAAACAAGTTTATTCAACACGCGTCATATTGTGCCCGTCATCCCTTTAATTGAATTAAATCCGAAAGCTTAGCAGAGATCGGCAGTTTTTCCAATAATTAAATTTTATTGATTACGTCGCTGGTGCCATTGAATTTGCGCCTGGTGAGAATAGTGAGAGAATATGCGAAATAATGTCGAGGAGGAAACGCACACGTTATAATTGCCGTTTTTAATATCGACTACGGCATGTAATGTGAATAACGTATTAAATCTAGCGTACATTCTCTCATCCTACGTATCATACGAGCGATGATGAAAAGGGATCTATAAAGAGGAGCATAAGGAATTAAGGGGAGAGGGATATTCTGCCGCGTAATTTCCGACGGGCCAATGAATTACGCGATTATTGACACAAGCATATGTCGTTTTGGCGAGTTCGCGCATTATCGACGTACGTCGTTCTTTATTAACGACGTTCCTTCGCTGAAGCGCGAGCTAAAGGTCGGCGAATTGCCGACGACTTGTTTGCTCAGGCCGCCCGGGCTTCTTTCAATACCGCATCAAGCGGGATGTAATCCCTCGATATATGGGGCTCGTTTGTAACTTGTAATCTCTGGCGAAATGCTCGGCATAACTCAGAATTACGGCCCTACTTTCGTCCGAATGTCCGAAACGGCCCTACTTTCGTGAATGTCGAGAGCGAGCGCGATTTAACGTTGATATCTCCATTCGTTCTCGACTGCGAGTGGAGATAGCAGCGCTATGCAGCATTTTGCAACGCTAATCGGGGGAGGGGGGAGAGGGGGATCGATATGAGAAAAGAGAGGAAAAAAATTATCGCAGCAGTCAACGCGCACTGCTATATACTGACAATAATTGATATGATTAATCGTGTTATAATTATCAAGAGTGACGGCCGACGCGCATATTCATCGGTGATTCGATAATGAGCCTGCTCATTCCGAGTGAATAATACCATTAGTATTTTTAATCTTCGCTGAATTGCTCGCAAACACACGAATTAATCAAATGGGAAACATGCGCTTCAACTTTACTGCGACCACTTTATTGGCATTCAATCGTTGTATTGCAAAGTCGATGTATCGATTATTCGTACGCAGCAGTACGTAGCTAAATTAGTCTTCAGTATCTGAGATGCTGCCAGTATCCGAGTTCGCCTTATCCTGGCATCTACGGTAGCTATAATGAAATTATAGTCGGTCGCGGGAATTATCCCGACTGTATTCAACCGCATATACGAGCTACCGCGGCATACCGCGCCGCTGTATGATTGTTACTATAAAAGCTTCTTATCAATTACACCATGACCGATGACACTTTTGCTAATTGTGCGCTATTAATTGGATTTTATATTTGATTAATGCGTCGATAAGTGGGCGATCTTATGTTACGTTAAAGCGTCAGAATTCGTATTCGCGTGGCGTTTGACGTTAAATGTATGATTATAGAATTATTAAACAACCCTTATAGAAATATTATACTAAGAATCATTGATAATTACTTATTTTTAGTATTAAAAATACTGGATAATAAGTAATTATCAATGATTCTTAGTATGATATTTCTATAAGGGAAGTACAACTGCAATAATTTTTGCTCGTTCATTGTCGAAGAACTTGTTCCTTGACAGATCCTTTTTAGCATACGAGAGTCTATCAGATTTTGATGTAACGTCTACAGAGAAGTAGGGCGAAAAGATAAGCGCACAGATTAAATGAGATATCTTTTACGTTCTTATGAGAAGCTTGGAGAAACGCGATATAATCGGAGGTAAGACTCGATAGCTAAAAATCCTAACTGCCTTCGAGCAGGATGATATACGTTCTCCCCTGATGCATTAATTTGTAGCAGCAATAATAAGCAGGTGTTCCCGATTTGAATTAGCCCACTTTTGAAAGATGAAAGTTTTCCCCCATGTATATCATACTATGGCAAGGATAATACGAAAAGTATTCATTCGAAATGCGTAATCTCGCGTGTGGAATTCCGCGTGACAGAGATACGGGGAGGACACGCGGCGTGCATATCCGTTTTGCTGCAACCCCTCTACGAGATCAATTATCACTTCATTCCCTCGAAATTACCGTTAATGCCAGCGCCTGTCGGATTATAGTGCGCGCGAATTTCCAAAAAAGCGCAAAAGTTCTCCGGGTTAGCATCGGTATAAGCGGCTTAGCAGCGCGTGCCCGTGCCAGCTGGTCTAATCGATCTATCGAAAACCGACCTCCCCGTGGTATCGCATATGGAGAAGCATAGGAGACATTAATCCCATGAATACCGAAATTATACGCGCGGCAAGCGGGTTTTCGTCGGGGCGGAACGACAAAACCTCGCCTAACCGGCAAGATACAGGTCCGACGTAAATTTTCCCGTGGCGGACGTTCGTCCTTTATATCGTCGTAAATCGTGTACGTGCATCGACTCACCGATAAGATGTAAGTGAAGTATTTGTGATAATCCTTTTCTCATAATGTCGAGGATAAATGTATGTTTTAACAAAGTGCAGTTTCTTGAACGAAAAAGATTAGGTTTAGAATTATTTTGGTCGTGTGAGATATATTATATATACGTTTTTTGATTTTATATATCTAAAATTATATTTATAATCATAAATAGAAAATTCTATGAAAAAAGTATTTACGTAGTATCCTTTTCGAAATGAATTTTGAAATAAGGTATTGTTCTCTCGTTTATTAATACGTCACGTCATGGAATAATTTTTCCGTTCCGTATAAAATTATATTCCAAAATGAGTAAGATATACAAATACTGTTTTTTTTCATAACATAAAATATTATCTTTATATTGAATGTGTGAAAATACACAAAATCGACAGACGAGAATATTTTTCTGCTGCATGCTCACTCGTGTGCATTCACTCACGAGATTTCCCATGCGCGACGAATAGGAGTAAATAGCAATAAATTGCAGCAAACTTCGAATGAGAAACCTCTTTGAATGCGTATTCTTTGCCTTCAGAAGGAGACGCCGATCTCCAAAAGGAGATATCTTAGGTACTGCGTTCTTTGACCTCTAGAAAAGGTAGTTTGAAATAAAATAAAATTGCTACGGTTCTTATTTGTAAAAAAAAACGCACGTTATATTGGAAAGTTAGGGGAAAGTCATAAATGTGCATTGCATAAAAGTGACTAGATCTCGCGTAATAAATAGAAAATAGACATGTAACGTTTCTGATCTTATGATGTTCCTTTTTAATTTAAAGACATAGTGTTTTGATTCCTGGAAAAGACGACTCGTTAAAATGTTAAATGTCAGTAATAAAGCAGAAACCGCGCTAAAATTTTGCCAGTTACTCACTGGTATAATTAATAGTATACTTTAAAATAATAAATTAAGTTATTTTCTACGTTGAGTAGAATAATTAAACAGTATTAATATTTGACAAGTGTCTTTTATGCGCTTTATTCTGCTTCTAAGATAAATGTTTAAGACTTTTTAGATATATAAAAGCTAATTTTATACATGGAAATAATATAGCCAATCTTATATAAAGAAAATGAGACGATTATATCAAAAATACTGTTTATTGATAAGAAAATAATGAAACATGGACATGTACATTTTCATATTGTTTGCGATAACAATGAGTGAGTATATAACACAGTTTGTTGTAGCACTGAAGTCTGCAGTACTCCTTATCAGATCAAGATTGTTTTGAGTTTCTTCGAGCAGCAAATTACGTTTTAATCATGAAGCATTGTATCCTTTCTTCCACATAGTATCTCTCAAATAAGAACCGACTGCGGGATCGTTGTGCATTTCCTCCACGATACTTTTAAATCCAAGCTGACTAGCTAACATGTATTTACATTCGACGTCCGATAATTCATGCACCAGAGTTCTCATATTGTTCGTCATGAAATGATTAATACTCTTCTCTAATCTGTACCTGAGAATAACAAAATGCGTTCGCATGTGTATAATTTAAGAAAATTACCTATATTTAAATCGCATTAAAAATGATGTGTAAATCTCATTTTTAGCTCACCTACGTGCACAATCTTGCACAATTGCAGGCGTCAGGCTGTTCACCGTCATGAATTCTCCGAGATATTTTGTCTCTCCTCTGAGAATACAATGATGGTAAATGAGATTAGCCCAATCGGCGTGGTAATTATAAGCGCGTGAAACAATAAGTGTTTGAGGAAAATTCAAGATTTGCGACGATATCTTGTCCAACTCGTCGTTTTTCAGATTTAAGAGGCAAACCGCTTGTTGATTTTGCGGCACTGTATTCAGCAATGCGATTTGAAGAGCGACAAGTTGAGCTTGATGAGAACATCGGCTAGCAAGATTTAATTTGTTATCCTAAAAGCAAAATACATTATTTTCTGTAGTAACTTTTATTCGAAATAAATATGTCGTACGTGATTCTAGCATTCTACCTGTAAATAATATTGTGTGGCATGAGTGAAGTTAGTCACAACCAATTGCAATTGCCTTTGAACATGATCATTTCGAGTCAATTTGATTTCCGTAGAAATATCAGTTGCGCCTTTCCCGCACTCTTTCAATGCATCAGACATCAGTTTCGTAATTATTTCCTTTGCTTCGTTTTCCCACATGAGTGCGATTTCGTAATACAAACGGAAATGAAGTGCCACCAACGTAAACAGTTCTTTATTCTCTGGACACTGACGTTTCAAAAATTCTAGCAAAGCCATTTTAAGACCCGGTACCTTTATAATTTAAAAAAATATGCTTGTTAATTAAAAGATATACATTTACTTGATACTTATCGCATCAGACAATACCTTATCCAGACCTTTTCCCAGTAGAAATTCGAAATGATCATTTTCTTTCAAAATTTGAAATATGTAATTCATTTCAGTAAATCTGCCTACGCCCGTTACTAGTCGTACCTAACAATAAAAAAAAATAATTTAACTATAATTAACTATAATACTTAATACCAAGGATATTAACAGCTAGGAAACCAACATACCAACAACGCCCAATGTTTCAACATTTGTAACGTGTTTGCGAGATTCTGACATTTTCGTAATACAGATGCTATTCCTTCCATGTTACAGGAAGCCGTGAAACAATCGTGGGATCTTATCAATAATTCCACAATTGTTTTCAACGTCGATACTATAAACCGATAATAGACAGAAATAAAGCGTGAATATTATTCTATTTCAAGAAATGAATAATAATAATGCAGAAGAATAGACATTACCATTTTTTCTTTCATCATGAGTGCTAACATGTCTTCCCAATATTGACTGCGCTGCTTGTAGTAATTTTAAGCCTAATAACGAAGTATCGCTGCAAAGCTCCATTATTAAGTGGAAATGTGTGTTTATAGGGTATCCCCACATAGAGATAAAGTCTTCTAATCCATCTTGAAATTAATGGTATTTTGCTATTTTTATATTGAAATAATTATACTAGATACACACAAGTACGTAGTGCTTCTTATAGTTACCTTCTATAGCGCGATTAATGTGCATTATGATATTTTCAGTAAGAAATATTGCAACATTCTCCGTTGTGATCTTATAAGATGTTATTATATTGTTAGCGGTTTCACACTTGTTTTCGACATTACTTTCTGTGATCTCTTGCAAGAATTTGATAGGATTATTTAGCATCAACAGTGATTGATAAGTCCTTTTTAGGCGTACAGCAAGTTTATAACATGAAACAATTCTCGAACATATCGCATTTCCATGTTGAAGAGTTTCTGATAATTTCTCCAAAATTGAGATGCACTCTATTTGGTGATGACTGTTAGTAACCTTTGAATCGTTTGTTTTACTGGCTTCCCCAATGGAATTTACTGTAAAAATTATGGTAAAAATTGATATTATTGTAAAAAAGGAGCTACATTAAATAATCTTAAGCAAAGATATAATTTCATTATTTACGTAGTTATACAACAGAATCAAAAAACACTTTTATAAGTGAAAACATCAATATTAGAAAAGTAATAAAACATACGAGATGATGATGAGGATAATCTCTGGAGACCGCGATTGCGTAAAGTGCCATGCTTCTGTTGTTTGTTTTTATTCGTTTCTTCTAAAAAACTCTTTTGTTGTGTCGTTAGTTCTGCAGGTGAAATTTCACCTTCTGCTAAACTTAAGCACAGCATTAATACCTGTAAATCCTATAAAACATAATTATGCTTTTAATATTTATAGATATATAAACATTTGTGCTTTTAACATTTATAGAATATATAAATACAAAATAGAATATATTATATAGTATGTAGAAATATAGAAAAATATAGAAATAGTATATAGTATATAGCATATAGATAATATTATATAGAATATATAAATTACAAAAATGCACAGATGATTCTTACTTTATGATTGTAATTAAAAATCACGCTTATTCGTAAAGCAATATCTAGTTTGCCTAAATCAATCAGTCGATTTATTAAAATTTCAGCAGAATCTTTTTCACTTTCATCCTCCAGTGAGCAAGTCACTTCTAATTGATCCAAGTCCGAGAGTAATTCCGTTTTTAACTTATTAAAAATGTAATCATTACAATCAAACTGTATATTTTCAGGTCCAGCCAAAATACATGACTTCCACATGGCCATTTCTAGCGTGTTGATAGTTTGTTGTTCAATCTCAGTATTTTTTAAAGTTTCATAAGCCAATTTTAAAACCTCGTACCTATATAAAATATTTCGTTATTTGCGTCAGTATTAGTATTATCGAAATTGGATTATAAAGTTTTATTTACCTTTCTTTATGCGATATAACTTTCTCGGCATGTTCGACAAAAAATTCGACAGCTACTTGAGGAAGAACGTTGTATTTGTTAAAATCCTGAGCACACTGCACCCAGAATGCAGAATTTATTTGGCCACTTCTATTTATGGATTCTTTAAAATTATTCCGGGACTGAAAATAATGTCATATTTATAGAAATGATATATGCGTTTAGTGACACATTTATTGAGAAATTTTAAAAATTATTACTTGCGCTAATATGATTTCAGATGCACACAATCCAGCGGTGCACGATAATTCCAAGGCAGTGCTATAATTCTCGATTGCTACTAAATCGTTAATGCATCTCTGGATTTCCGTGTCAAAATTATGCATATTATCAACTACGGTAACGGCTGCAAAATTTAACATCACGTCGGTTTTCTGCAAGATTCTTGTTATATCCAATAAACATTGAAAATCTGGTATTTTAACTGCAATATACAATACAAAAATTATATGAATTACCTAATAATGACTCTTTAGCAAGTTAACATACGATTATAATTAAAATGTACATATTTTACCTGGCAAATCCGCAGAAAAACTACACTTGATTAGTGTTTCGAGGAGCTTTACTCGTAACGGTGTACTTTGAAAGCCATAGCCGAGTGCTGCAACAATGCATTTGGTTGCAACAACCGCAACCCAATACAAGTTCTTCAAGTATGTCAAATCTGCACTTGTCCAGTCCATAATCCTCTGAAAAACAGATAAAATTAAGAGTTTAAGTCGCATAGTATGTTGGAATTGTTTCTTTCTTGTTCCATAAAATTGTTTCTTCCAATAATATCTACATACATTACATTTAAGCGAGGAACATTGCGATTTGAACTCCAATAAGTGCTGTTGACTCTCTTTGAATTCGCCATACATGATTGCCTGTGTTAGAAACTCGATGAACTCGTTCAAGATGCTGTCCTGCATTATTTTATTATTAGTTACACTATGTTTCACTGTTGTGCTGTAGTTATATAGATATCAACTATTCTTACAGGCATGAAAATCTTATAAGCTCTATTAAGCGTGTCGATGTAACCAAACTGAATCATTTTACTTAGCAATTCTGCTATTTTATTGGCAGGCCATATTTGTTGCTCTAAACATTCTGCGTAATCGAGAAGTATGTCTTCCCTCCTTGTTGATATCACCATCCAACAATAACAATACGCCGCTACTGAGGATGGCTGCAATGGAGAAATTGTTCGAGTTACAATAGCAGAAAATTTATAAAATCTAGCTTATCATCGAGTTGCTGAAATTAAAAACCTCGTAATATGTAGCCAAGATAGTCAATATGGGACTCAGACTTGAACGAGACGTATTGAGTAACGTTCCAGGTGGATCTTGACTTTGATGGCAATTTAGTATAATTAACCATAAATCATTGTCCGAAAAAGACGAAAAGCAATTGCTGGTGGCAAGTTTTGCATTAGTTGTATCAGCATTATTTACGTCAGTTCCAGAAATAATTGAAGTGGATGTTGGGGAATCCTAAAGAAAACCACAGAAACATTTCTTATAGTTACAATCTTTCTTATAAAGAAGTTACAATAATTAACAACAAGTAATAACGATCTTACACTTTGTTCCTGTTTGCTGTATTGTCTTGTGTCGCGAGACTTCAACTTCTGTTCACTATTCGGTTGGTATTTACTAAGTTTGCTGTTGTTTAAACATGTTAACAGATGTTCTCGTATACTCGTGTTATTAAATAACTTGGCGTTTTCCAGAACCTATTATGTGATTTCAGTTATTTGATTAATAATTCACTTCTAATATTTTTATTGGCACATACATACCTGTTTTGTGGGATAAACAAATATATGACTGACTGCGACAAATTCGAACCACAAGTCATGGTTTGCTAAATATTTCGGCAATATACTAGGCAACGTGCAATTGTGAACACGTGCAAAACGTACGATGACGTCCCATGCTTTCAATGCTTCAATAAAACGCATATTATCGTTCGTCAAAGTATCATCTAGTAAATGCTTTTGGAAACTTTGCTCTAAATACGATATCACAGTCTTCAAATCATGTTGATTTTCATATACTACATTTTCCAATAAATCTCCTATAATAAAAAAAACGTCTTATTTATTTGTATTTTCCGCTGGTAACGTTATACATGTCAATTGTACACGTTATAAAACGTCTCACCTATGGAAATGTCCAGTTGTTCTTGTACATATTTTGCTACGGTAACATATAATCGTAAATTGCTTGAATCAACTCCTAGTAATTCAGTGAAGACAATACAACTACACACAATATCAAACTTATCTAAATTTTTTAAAGCAAGAACGTGTGCGTATAAAGCCGCTTTGGATTTCCTAAAATTATTTCAATTGTTAGCACAGTTAGTGATACAAATATTTTTATCACACATACTTACCTTTGAGAAGATACATTTCCAAGTAATTTAGCTTGAGTGTGTTTTAAACTATGCACAGCCATATTTGGTCTGCCTTCTTTCAGATAATATCCATATGTTAACGTTTCTTTATATCCGTACTTCTTAATAAGATTCTCGCTAACAAAAGTAGGCATAGCTTCATTTCTCAAACGCCATCTGAACACGAGTTTTGTGTTCAAATTTTTGTAGCCATCCAGTAATTCGTACATAGTAATTTCAGTTTTTTTAGTTTGGTTTTCGATGATACATTGCAGAGCTGGTACATGTGTCAGCGTAAACTGAAGAACTTCTTGGGGAATAATGTGTGTGCTGAGATTTAAATCGTTTGCAAATAACTCTCTTATTAGTTTACTTTTCACATTTGTTTCGTTGCATAATACATTTCTTCGCCATAGTTGCAAAAATATTAATGTCAAGCTTATCAAATAATTTGCTTTCAGGTAGTCAGTCAAGTCATCAGAGATGTAATCAATCGATTTAACAATGCCATGTATTAACACATCTTCATGACAATCTTGAGCATTACACATGTCAGTTAATACATTAAATAATTCAACAAGTTTTGCATTATCTTCTGAAGTATGACACTTCTGCGCGCAATGTGTAAGGCACAACTGTCGATCAACGGTTTGCAGAAACTCCGTTTTATGAATATTACAGGAAGCTTGTGATAATATTTTATTCATATCTTCTAATATAATACCAGAGCTAAAAAATCGACTTAATATTAATTTTAAATCATTCTCCTCTTCTTTTATACACACTCCATATCTAAAATGATAAGTTTATGTGATTCAGAGCATTATTGACAAGATACGCTGAACATATATTGCTGAACACATTACATGTATTACATATATTACATACCTACATAAGTGATTTTTTGTTAAATCTTTTACAAGATTACTAGCATTTGATGAGTCTATACACTCAACCATGTTAGTTGTAATATCTAAATTCGCAAACAATGATTTTAAGCTATGATCATTTTTATCTGTATTTTGCAACACATCAGGATTATATCTCATGTCAATCCATAACTTCAGTGTATTGATTTTATTATTAGATAACAAGTAATCCCATAAAGTAATGTTTGGGACATTTTCCAAGATGTCAGGATTACTTAGAGAAAAATATAATTCAGTGCATAAGGATTGCTTGATATTTTGTGGTAGCTTCACTATATCATCGATACATATATAAGAGTTTAATCCATCTTGTGCCCTGAAACAGTAAAACATATTTTATCAATTTTCATCTTATTGTATAGTATAAATTTTTTGATTTTATAAACTTACTTGTATTTCTTTTCATACTGTGTAATACATTTAATAATGTTCCAGGCTGCAACGTGTTCCATTTTGAAACCGCTAACTTTCATCATATACTCACACAAGTAATTTCGCAAAAGTGGATCCCTGCTTCTTGTAGAAGCAGCAAAAATATATTCTATAGGATCTCTTTCCTGTAGAAAAGAATTCACATTTATATATTGTTATATTATCATCACTTATAAATAGATTATCTGATAAATCATGATTGGCAATAAAGTATTATATAATGTTATTAAGATTACAAGTTACTTTTTATCTGTAACTATTTAGTAAACATATTAATCTTTTTAAATATGATTGTAACAGTAGTAAAACTATATTTTTTAGGTAAGAGCAATATATATAATTGAATCTTTTATAGCTAGTTTGTGAATATGTGTAGAATACATATACATGAGATATGTAGCATCAAGTCATCAAGAAAAGAATCTTCAAAACTTGATAAAAACAATACTGACTCAGTACTTCTTATAATAACTTATTATTTCTTGAACAACAATAACAGTAATGAGTAACTATTATGTAGTGCTTTTTAGATTACAAGTTACTTTTTACCTATTTATTAAGAGCTTCAATCTTCTTAGTTGTAATTGTAATAGTAACATAATTATACTTCTGAATAATAATAATGATAAATATAATTGTTTCTTTTATTGTTTGTGAGTACATGTAGAATATATGTACATGAGATAAGCAGCATCAAACTTGGTCAAGTTAGCGTCAAGCTTTAAAACTTGGTGAAAACAGTACTAACTCAATACTTTTCATAATAATTCATTATTTCTTGAATAACAATAATAGTAATGAGTAATTATTACGTAATGCTTTTAAGATTAAAAGATTTTTATCTACTTATTAAAGCTTTTAATCATTTTAATTGTAGTTGTAATAAAAACATAATTATTTTTTTCAATAATAGTAATAAATATAATTGTTACTTTTATGATTGACTTGTGAATACATGTAGAATGCATGTATATGAGGTAAGCGGTACCAAACTATCTTCAAAATTTGGTAAAAACAGTATTAACTCATTACATTTGCAATTTATTATTTTTTGAATAATAATTTTTTAAAATTGATAATAACAGTAGATTTTTTTAATAGGTAATCAGAATAACAAATAACAATATGCTAGTTATACAATGTAACTTTTTTAATCTTGTATATGTAATTATTACTACATACACACACATATAATATACAATCTAATATATACAGTACAGATAACTTACTATATTTTTTAAAATATGTGAAGCTCTGTAAACTTGTTTTTTATTTAAAAGCTCATTGATCCAAATTTCAACTTCCTTATTGAAGTATATGCATGCCTGATCCAAAGTACATTGCCTTCTGTATGCAAGACACTTGTGAGCTAATTTTATATGAGTTCCCTTAGCAGAGGCTTCTCTTACAAGTTCTCTATCTCCCAGAATACGCCAGCCAGACCATATCGCAGCTGATTCTCCAGTTAGACACTCCACAGGAACACCTCCAATGGTTTTTCTCTCAGACATTTTTGGAGATATGATCTACTAATGTATACAATATACACAGACTTTTCACATGAGATTATTGAAATGCACTGATACAACAAAATTTCATCACACTTCGTTTTAATTGCACAAAATATTTTAGGTACATAATTATAATTATATATTTATTTTAAAATTAAATATAAGTTACAAAAATTATTATATCATCCTTTGTTACACGAGTGAACTTTGTTACACATGATAAATACGCAATACACCATGAAAGTTAAATAAAATAAACAATCTAAAAAATCACACGATTACATAATATTCACATTTATATAATTACTTATAATTAACAATTATGTGTTATATAAATTTTATACTTTATTTCAAACAATTAACATTTTATTCTTATTTTAATATTTTGTTATGAAAAGCACCAATCTCTCAACCTACATCCTGCTGCACTTCTTGGAACGAAGATAAGATAGAGAGCGCTGATAGTCATGAAGTTTCTGCGCTTGCGTCAAGAATCATCATGATCGAGACGCCAGCTACATTCATTAAACGCACTTATAGAACTACGTAGCCACATTCGCAATTTCTCCAATGGATAACAGACCATGTTTACGATTTTATTCCATGCTGTGTCTACAATTTTGAGCACACTCATTCTCATATTTAAATAAACTATATGGGGCAAAGAAATTTATTTTCTCAGTAAAAAAGCAAAGAAGTTGAGGTTCAAACAATAATTTTGAAAAGGACATATTTTTTAGAAAAATTAATTTTTTGAAAAAATAGAATAATTTGTTAATAAAATTTAGTTGTTGTTTAGATTAATACTTACATTTTGTCTACGAAAATTCTTCATAGAAAATGTTATGTTTCATATTAACTATCTTAAATACACCCTAAATATATTTTAATATATTTTCCCTACAGTATTGTTTTAAATTATATTCACGTTACAAGTGTTCGAAGAAAACTCAAATACGCCAAGCTTGTTTTGAGTACCTAAGAAAAATATGTCAAAATAGTATGTAAAATTTTTTTCTCCTCACGCTCATATTTTTATTTCTTATTTTTATCTTTCTTACTAAAAATTTGATAACACGGAACGTGCATTAAAAAGATAAAAAAAGATAAAATAATTATTTGCTTAACAATTAATTGTAAAGTATTAATTTTTTAAATTATATTTTAAACTGCGAAACAAAAAAAATTTTGTATAAATACTCTATACAATTTCTTACATTTCCAAAAGTCGCCAAGGATAAATCTATCATTTTACCGGCGCTGATCTTTATAGGGTGGCTTGACATAGCGATTACTAATATTAAACTGCGAACTGATTTCGCTGGCAGTTGATACCAGTCAATCATAAAGCATATCGATCCAATTTGGCCGCTCTAAAATATTACTTACGATAATATATCCAATAAGTTTTATAATTTATTTCTTTTCTTACTATGACTTATAATAATTCTTACTGTGTAACTGTAACTGTGAAAATTAAAATTAAGTATCTCAAAATTGAAAGTCAGGAAAACGTACCTTTTCCATGAGCAGCTCGCCGATATAGCATAGTATATACATATTAAAGCAAAATGAAATGAATAGTAAAAAGTAAGTGGTCAGTCCGACTGTGTCACTATCTTGCCAATCCTGTTAAATCATATTAAGCAAAGTCTTTATGTATTGATTATACTTATCATATCTTTCAAAGGAATATATTGAAAACTGATCGAAAATGGAACAAGGAATGGTTTCATTCGATTCTTCTCGTCGAGACAATTCCAACGATAGGTAACGTAGAGCCAACTCGGTGGTTATGACAGTTAAAATGGTAAACAAAGTTAGGTATTCTAAGATGGTCGATGGTGCAATTTAGAACAGCGTCCGGAGTATCTACGACGTGTTTGGATCATTAAAGTGACCGCATATCGGCTATTTGAGTCGTAAAAAATAAAAAAGTAAAACTAAATTAGTCGCGTTGAGACTGCGATTCGAACCTGCGTGGGTTACTGACCGATGGCTACGCCACTGAATACCTAACTTTGCTGGCCATTTTGACTGTCATAACCACCGAGTTGATCCCATATGTTACCTATCGTTGGAATCGTCTCGAGAAGAATCGAAGCAAGCCATCAATTCTCGATTCCATTTTTCAATACTCTTTTCGGTTTGAAATTGTTATTAATCAAAACTACAGAAAAAATTACGTTATGTGTTCCTTACAAATTAATAACATATATTTGCGCACCACTATACAGAAGTATTCAGGCAAGCACATCGTAAATATAGAACTGGCAAATTCCAATAAACATACTTCCTGTAAGATTTCATCCACGAGAATTGCAAATCTGTAACAAAAAGTTATATAATTATTTACGATATATATATTAATTAAGGCCAACATTTAACATAATAAATATTTAACATAATAAATTAACGTAATTGTGTGTCAACGATTTTATAAGGAGAAACTACTTAATAAAAAACACTTTCATATAGAAATATCAAATTTTTTTATCGTTATGCAATTATTAGAAATTAAAGAGTAATGACAAAAGATTCGAACATTTAATAAAAAAAAAGAAAATTATAAATTTCCTTTCATTTGAGTGAAAGTATACTGTTACACGGTAGTAGTATATATATGGTATGTTGAAGATACAAAAGCATATGTTTAGCGTCTGCGTATAATCCATATATACATATATGAAGCGTATAACCTATAGACATATATACTAGATTGGACAGACTGCGCAGTCTAGTATATATGTCTATGGTATAACCGCACTGTTATTGAAACGCATTAGTTTCATCGGACGCACCTGTTGCATTTGTCTGTCGCTTATATTCATTACTCAGCAGATGATAGAAATTACATATAAGCAAAGGGAATTGTACAATCAAGTTATTACGGCAAATTACAGTGTAAGAGAGGTAATCATAAGATATCTAAGATTAAAGATATTTTTTCATTAATTTTAATTTGTGTATCAAATTGCTAAACACTGCTCCAACTATAACTTTTAATTTCTTTTTTGTGTGAATAATTAACGTCAGACTTTTCAATTAAAGCTCATTTAGATTGTAATTTATATCATAAATCAGCGTGTTACCTTAATACTCGAACGTGGCTCTTCACGATAGTTGCAATTCGTTGATTAATATCCATCGTTTGCTCGTAATGTTTGCCTTGTGAAAGATCATTTAGTCTAGATGCGATCACGCCGATCTGACCACATGCATGAGAGGCGAATATCGCCGCCAATCCACACGATCCCGCTGTGACTGTGTACATGGTGTATCCGCACATACAGTGAGCCAGATACACGATTTCGTAGATCGGGCTCACCTGAGTCTGAGTAAACTGACTGTAAGTGGGATACACAAGTGGTCTAATAGTTTGATTACCGATTTTGTGCTCAGTGCAAAACGGCAAGACCAGATGATAAATGAAGCCAGCGATATACATGGAAGATGTACTGATTATGGAGAGCTTACGACCGGTACCAGCGTATTTCAGCATCAATTTGCGGTCGGACTTCAACTTTACCTGTCACAGTATTACCAGTAATCTTATCTACATCAAGAAATGAGCGGCAATAACTACTAATCACGAGATGGATAAAATTATTTGGGGATGAGTTAGCGAGAGGTTTGCTTTAGTATATCTGATGGATACGGGAAACTATATGTGAGGACATGTGGATTTATAAAACTAGTTGATAATAGATCTGATTAAAATAAAAATTAACAATCAGTATACAAAACATAACTTTAATTATTAAAAAAATAATTATTAGAATCACAATTAACGCGGACTAGCATTGAAATATCCTAGTATAATACTTATACTTGTAAAATAGTTGTACTTGTAAAATGGCTAATTAAATATAGAAGTAATGCGGCAATATTATAATCATGTAAAATAAACTGACGTGCACATAGAAATAGAAATTATTGCTCTCTTCAATGAAAAGAAAATTTATCACTTAAAAAATCACTTCAATCAACTTCACGCGTTTCTTTGCAGTCGAAGGCACTGCCACTTCTCAGTATCTCGTGAAGAACATCTGTCTGTCAACTTTGTAACTTTTATTTTGTGTATAGATATCACACCAACCTGCCACCAATCGTTCTTCACATGCTCGATACACTGTCGTATCTTTGGACGACGTATCACAAGAACGATGAACTTCATCATCGCGGTGCTGCAGAAGCCTAAAAGTCCGGAAAGCTTGAGCCTTATGTTTAGGTCCTTCTGGTCGTAAATGATATTTAGAGCGCAGGGTATTATCGCGAAGCCTAATACGAAATTACAGATAACGATAGCAATTTTGGAAACGTGTTGTCCAATGCCCCGGAACGCGATCGGCCAGATGCCGATCGAGCCAAGAAACCAGCTGCTAGGTGTGAAGATGTATTGCATATCTCGCTGGTGACTATTGTTCGACGACATCGCGTGACCGTCGCGTGATAGTCTCATGTCTACAATGTTCTGTTAAAGACTGGACGACGCGGAGACGCAGCATTGATTGCAAAGTCGCCGGACATGCGCTGACGTTGCAGACATCCTTTCGCCTGACGGATAGATTGACAGGTCGGGTGAATGCTATTATCGGGAAATAGTCGTACAGTGCGTATATATTCCAGTGACTCTAGATTAAAGAAACATCTTTGCCCTTCTGTTCGGATTTAAACAAGTTTGATTAATTTGAGTTGGAAATAAATTTGAGAAGTGAGATAAGTCAACGTAAAATTTCTGCAGTATTATTTTTTTTATTTTACTTTATCTGCAATATTATTTTTTCAACATGAAATTTTGGAAAAAATTTTGAGAAACTGTTTGCAGCTTAATATCTCAAGCATTAATTTATGTCAGGATTAAGTCATTTATATAAAACATAGAAATAAAATAATTATTTGTGATGATCTTATTAACGTATATCTTAATATGCATGGATGATTTGATATTAATAATGGAGAAAACTAGAAGAAAAATAAATATCTAGATACATTTCATTTTTTTTAATTCAAAATGAGATATTATAAAAATTTGTATGATGGCTTTCTATGTTAAACACATAGGTAAGGTAAAAAATCAAATAACTTCTCTGTGTATCTGCAGTATTATTTTGATTATATTTATACTATTAACGTTCTTAGGAAGCTCAGATATGCCAAAGATGTTTTTATCACCTAAAACGATTATGCAAAAATAATATATGACATTTCTTTAAATTACAATTAAATTCTTCTAGAATAAAATCTATTGTTATATTATTATTTTTTGACGATAAAAAGTTTACTCTCTCCCTCTCTCTCTCTCTCTCTTTGATAATATTGATAAATAATATTCAATTTATATACAATTTATACACATTTGAGTGAAAAATAGGATTATAAAAAATACAGTCTCACACTTCCAAAAGTCGTCAATGATAAATTCACCATTCTACCAGCACTGATCTTTATGGGATGACTAGACATGGCGATTATCAATATAAGATCGCGAGCTGATCGTGGCGGTAGTTCATACCAATTAATCAAATAACATATTATTGCAATTTGACTGCTCTGTAATATTAATCGCAACTGATTACTTAACTAATATTGAAAATAAAATACTACTTAGCAGGTATAGCATACCTTTTGCATGAGAAGCTCACCAATGTAGCATAATATGTATATGTTAAAGCAGAATGAAACAAACAACATAAAATAAGTCAGCAGACCGATTCTATCATCCGCTTGCCAATCCTGACATGATATAAAAAATAGAATTTCTTTTTATATAATTCCAATTTTCCAATGATTATATCTTTGTAGCAATTATTAGCGCACCAGTATGCAGTAATACTCGAGTAAACAAATCGTGCATAATGAGCTAGTAAACTCAACCAAACAAACTTCTTGTAGAACTCTCTCCACAACTGCTGTATATCTGGAATATGTTACCTTACGTTTATATAATAAATTATATTATAAATATATAATAAATATATAAATATATAAATATATAATAAATATTTAACAAATATATAATATATAATAAATATATAATAAATTTCGTGAATAAATTGCCTCATATAGTGTTATTATATAGCCATATAACGGTATATTTTTTTATACACAGTGAAAATACGCAACGTAAATAATTGCAAGGCCATTATTCTGTACATATCTATTGATAACTGTCGGTTTGGTACGCTAATGTGATATCTGTCATTAGCGTTTGTCACATATACAGGGTGTCCAGTAACTGATCGAGCAACCGCTCTGTAAAACGGGTCAAAATAATCATAAAAGTTATATATCATTTTGAAATTTTCTTAATATTTATTCCGTAATTAATTAAAATGTATAAACGAATGAGCTCACGAAAAGCGGCAGGCTCTGTGTGTAAAAGGAATGGCTTATCTCTTAGCAACGATAAGTAAACAGCTGATTTCGAGGCGGAGTAACAAGTGATACGTATATACTCCGCCTCGAAATCAACTGTTTACTTATCGTTGCCAAGAGGTAAGCCATTTCTTCTACACACGGAGCCTGTCCTATCGCTTCTCGTTCATTCGTTTATACATTTTATACATTTTAATTAATTCAGGAATAAATATTGAGAAAATTTCAAAATGATATATAACTTTTATGATTATTTTGACCCGTTCTATTCGTACACGGCGGATGCTTGATCAGTTATCGGACACTCTGTATATATATTTATAAATAATTTTAAATATATATAAATAATTATAAATAATAAATATTTATAAATAATAGAATAAAATAGCAATTTTTATGCAAAATTGAATTAAAATAAGAAAAAAGTTAAAAAATTGAAGACATTAAATTACATTTAATAAATAAACAAATATTAGAAACAAATTAGCTTTTTGCAACTTCTTGTCATTACCAATGCTAATGATAAATAATGTTTGTCGTTTATAAACAAAGGTATCGTTATTTTTAACATGATATTATATTATTGTACGTGATAATAACATACCGACAAGATTTTTGAAAGACAAATCTATAAAGTTATATAAATTAGTCAAGCAAGAAATTGAGATTAGTATGCTTTAAATATTTGTGTAATTTTTGGATGTAATTTAACTTTAATTTTTTAGCTTTCTTTTTATTTTAATTTAATTTTTTATAAAATAGCTAGTTTTCATAGTTTATTATTTAAAATTGTTTATAATTATGATACGCTAACGCCAGATGTCGTTAGTATTCTGTACCGACAGTTGTAAAAAGGTATGTAGAAAATAGTAGCCCATGAGGACTATTATACTGATAGTCAGCGTTGCATGATATGAATGTCACCATTTACTATAGACTATTGGAAGTTTGTTAGAACCACCTGTTGCATTTATGTTTTCTCTTTTCTGTTCTTTATGAAAAAAAACGTTATAAAGTGAGGAAATTATATGACTAAAGTAATGCAACATTGTTTTTCTCTTCATATCAAAATTATAAATGAGTTATATTGAAAATTGGAAATATTATAAATTCTAACAAATGATATAGAAATATATCCATTATATTTTAAAATAAAATTTAGTGTTTAATAAACTGTTACGAACGATTATTAAAATATTGCAAAATATTACCTTGTTACTTGAACATGACCTTTCACAATAGCAGCGATTCGTTGTTGAACGTTTGGAATTTGCTCGAAGTTTTTGCCGTCTAAGAGATCCTGAAGTCGAGATATAATCACTTGAATCTGGCCACATGCATGAGTAACAAATATTGCTGCCAATCCGCAAGTTCCAACTGTGATCGAGTATATGGTGTATCCGCACACACAGTGAGCCACATATACGATTTCGTATGTCGGACTTATCTGACTCGCTGTAAACTCGCTGTAAGTGGGATACACGAGCGGTCTGATGGTTTGGTTACCGATTTTGTGCTCGGTGCAAAACGGCAGAATCAAGTGATAAATGAAGCCGGCGGAATACATAGCACTTGCGCTGATCAACGATAGCTTACGACCGGTATTGGCATATTTCAACATGCGTTCGCGGTCGGACTCGAACTTCACCTGTCACAGTATTGCCAATGATGCTATTTACCAAAATATGAACGACAGAAAAAAAACTGCCATTTGCTATAGATTACAGATATTATTACTTGAAGATGAGAACACGAGAAGAAATTGCTTTTATGTATCAGATTATTCAAAAAGGAAAAATATTGATGGATATTTGATCCAGATATAATTCCTAGTTTCAAATTCATCTAACACGCATAATTAAGAAATAGTGCTAATTATAGAAATTGTTTGTGTTCTTATATTTTTATAATAAAAATTAAATAAAAAATAACCTTTAAAATTACAATTTGATTTGAGTCACAATATTAGAATTATTGAAGTAGTACTGATGGATCTAGGTACAACGTTCACTCCCGGTGACCACTAAATGTATTTGTGCTATATGTGCATATGCTTGTTTCCTAAGGTTAAACGTTAACAGCTATATTTTAGTATTTCGCAAAATAAATTTAGTTATCAGCTCTGTACAATATATTTTGTGCACTGTTAACACCAACCTGCCACCAATCGTTCTTTACTTGCTGGATGCAACTCTGTATCTTGGATCGACGTATTACAAGGATAAAATATTTCGTCAACGCGGTGAGACAAAAACCCAGTAGGCCACACAGTTTTAACCTCAAATTGAGATCCTTCTGATCATAGATGATGTGTAGAATACAAGGAACCATCGCGAATACTAATGCGGAATTACACACAACTATAGCGAATTTAGATACGTGTTTTCCAATTCCCCGAATCGCGATCGGCCAAATACCCATCGAGCTGAGAATCCAGCTGCTAGGTTTGAAGACGTATTGCATATCTTGTTGATAACTGACATTCGGTGACGTCTCGTGTCTTTCGCGCGCGCTTCCCATGTTCGTGAGAACAGGTTCTGCTGAAGACTGCTCGAAGCGAAAGCGTGGCATTGATTGCAGCAGAGTCGTCGGGCACGCGCTTGCGCTAACTTTGTAGACATCCTTCTGCCTAGCAGATAGTTCGACAGATCAGGTGGATGCTATTATTGGGAAACAGTGTAAGAAAAACCTTACATCCCGGTGGTTCTCTAAATTGAAGATACATCTTCGTGTTACTCAAGTTGGAAGTTAAAATTAGATTTGGAATATCAAATAAATGAATGCAAAGTTTTTCAACGTAAAGTTCCGTGAAAACAAAAACATATTTTCATCTTTAGGTATAAAAAGTTTTTATCTTTAGGTATTAATTAATACCAACGTTCAAGTACTTATTATGTGAAAAGTTAAGAAAATAAAATATGTTGCGTGACAGATTTTCATGTATCAATGTCAAAATAATATTTTATTTATTAAGAAGATTTGTACAAATTGATGGTTTTCTATATTAAATAATCACTAGAACATTCTTAAATTTTCCGACACAAACTAAGATTAAAAACAAAGAAAATTGGGGTTTTTTTTAATATTAATTAAATTTTTAAATATTTAGTAAATAATTTTTAAATATTAAGTAATTAAAAAAATCATAGAAATATCTACTTAGAAAATCATGGCAGACAGAAATATAAGAATTTCACAAATAGAAATAAATATCATAATTAGATGACATACTACAAAATATTAGAATTCACTAGATGCCATTGTGATATCAATAATATTATTTAATGAGCTGTCATAAACAGAAATGAGCGGAATCATGAAAAGATTATTGCAATGCATCAGATTAATCAATGCGGAAAATTATATGCAAAGCTTGATTAAGATCTAAGACCAATAGTATCAATAATAATTATTAGCGAATGCATATACCAACTTTTAATTATAGAAAACCTTTATTGCAGAAAACTCGTCAAACACATCGAAACTTTGTAGACATTCTTTTGTCTAATAGATAAAATGCATTCTATTTCTGGGAATTAGAAGTACGCGTAGTATCTCATATGCCGGTAGTTCTATTGTAGATCGAAGAAGCGTTTTTCTATTACGTTTGAATTTACTTAAATAGGATTGGTTGAAGTTGAAATTATATTTGAAAAATTGAATAAATTAGCTTAATATATCGAGAAAAAGAAAATAAAGAAACTATTTTTATAAAAGGAAGTGCGCCATATGAAACATGTCGTGCATAGCGTGACATATAATGATACCATGGAGTTCATAACTCTTAAATATATAATTTTAAAAACTAATTTATCCCTGAATATTTAGCTTAACATCTATGGATTAGCTTTACCATTTATATTTATAGATACTAGTTACTAGAAAAAAAGAAATAAAGATATGAATATGATAATATTATAAGCATTATTATTTGTATTATATTTTTCTACAACAGCTAAGATAAGTTCTAAGTCAAATTAAAAATTATTCTTTTATATAGTTCTCACATTCTGCAATTGTATTTACATTACTAATGTCCGAAGGAAGCTCAAATACGCTAGAGTAGTCTTTAATACCTAAAAAAATCATGCTAAGATATATGATATACAAAATAATATATAATATTTCTTTTTTTTTCTAGTTATAAGTTGTTCTAGAATAAAATCTTGTTATACTTGTTATAGTATTAAATATTTTACTGCAAAAGTAAAAATAAAATATTTTTCGAATAATTGATTTACTTTGTTCAAAATTATTGTTTTACGAATTATTGTTTTATTGAATATTAAATAAAAGTTGAAATCATAATATATATAAATGTAATGTCTTACATTTCCAAAAGTCGCTAATGATAGATCTGTCATTTTACCAGCACTGATCTTTATTGGACGACTAGACATGGCGATTATTAATATTAGATCGCAAGCTATTTTCGGCGACAGTTTGTACCAATTGATCATATAGCACATCAATCCAACTTGGCTGCTCTACAATATAAATCGCGAGTGCTTACTCAACAAGAAGCAGAAATTAAAGTATCTGAGACAAATATACCTTTTCCATGAGAAGCTCACCGATGTAGCATAATATGTATAAATTGAAGCAGAATGAAATGAAGAACATAAAGTAAGTCATCAGACCAAGCTTATCATCCGCTTGCCAATCCTGACATATTATAAATATGAGAAATTCTTTTTATAAAACTTTCGCTTAAAAATTTTTTACTTTTAATTTCTACTTTCTATCATGCTGTTTTCTAACGTATATTAGCGCACCACTATACAGTAATATTCAAGCAAGCAGATCGTGCATAAAGAAGTAGTAAACTCGACTAAACAAACTTCTTGTAAAACTTCCTCCACAACTGCTGCAAATCTGAAATAAGTTGCTCAAGTTTATACGAGAAGAGTACTATAGTTTTATATACGAGAATACTGTCGCACTTATTTTTATCACATAGCCATATGATTATGCACGTGTAGTTACTATATACTGTGAAAACAAGTGTACGCTATACATAACCGCAGACCAGGTAATAAGCGTTATATTGATAGTCTGCACATTGTCGGACATGAAGCACCGTGTACTGAAGCGTAACGATGATGTATTCAAACCACCTGTTGCACGTCTCACTTATGGTTAGGAAGTAAAGCGTTACTTGTAACTCGTTATAATGTAGAGATAACGTAATTATATAACAATAAAAATAAGAAGACGATTTATTAAAAAAAGAATCTTTTCAGAAGTAATTTTAAAAGTCTAATTATTGTTGATTTCCAGAATGAGCAATAATAACGTGTTACTTTTAAAAAATAACTTTCCCTGTTCCTCTCTTTCTTTATTGTATTCTTTATATTTTTAAATAGTAATAATTAAGCAAATTATATAATAGTAATAATTAGATTAAAATATAATGCGCGTTGTTAATTCTTTCAATATGAAATTAAATTAAAATCCTCGACTGAAATTATTGAATTATTTAAAACTTTTGTGTGTGTGTGTGTGTGTATGTGTTACAGTTCCTTATTTTCATATCAGTATTATTATATATTATTGTACTATTATAAAATTTTAATTTTATCTTAATCGTTTTTATTTGTTTTTTCTTCTTAGAATACAGATTATTTTTGCTAATTCATATAATAGTACTGATAAATAAGTGGAGGAAACATCTAACAGGCCACTCACTAGAAAGAAATAAACAAAAAAGAAAAAAAAAATTAGAACATCGTACAAGCTCAAATAGATTTTGTTATTGATTGAGATATAATTTAAAAGTCTAACAGGCTCGACAGTTTAAGGTGTGAAAGTTTACAAAACATTACGGATTGATGTCAAAGTATTACTTACTTTATTATTCGAACGTGGCCTTTCACGATGACATCGAGTCGCTGATGAATATTTGGGACTTTTTCGAAGTTTTTGCCGTCCAAGAGATCTTCTAATCGTGTCATGATTATTTGAATTTGTCCACATACATGGGTGGCGAATAGAGCGGCCAGACCGCATGTACCTGATGTCACCGATAATATGGTATACCCACATATGCAATGAGCTAAATACACAATTTCGTACAACGGACTAATCTGAGACTGTTGAAAACCGCTGTAAGTCGGAAACACAAGCGGCCGGATGGTTTGGTTGCCAACTTTATGCTCGTAACACCACGGTAGGATCAAATAAAAAATCACACCGGCGATGTACATGATAGATGCGCAGATTATTGTTAGATTACGACCGGTGGCAGCGTACTTTAGCATCAATTGACGATCGGATCTGAACTTCACCTATCGCAGTATTTTCAGTAGATTTTATTTACTACATAAAGGAGAGACAGAATAGATTCGATCTATTAAGTGATCAATAATATTTTATTACTCTCTAGATTATAATCATCTCTGTAATGTAAGTGAAGAAAAAAATTTAATTGACTACACGTTTGGCGTTTGAGTGTTCAACGTCATATCAAATATAACTGTCACATTATAATGATGTGCAATAGGTGCATTTTATAAATTACGACAAAAATCATCATTTTGAAGAAAGGAATGATTCCAAAATTTAAACAAATTTTTCAGTTCCTCACGTCATACACATACACACACACAAACACATACACACACACACACACAATTTTTATTCACCCGAATATGCTACTATCGAGTTAACACACCATAATAAATTCCGCTACGTTATATCAATTTGATACGTCATATGAGATACAATAATACCGACCTGCCACCAATCGTTCTTCACGTATTCGATACAGTATAGTATTTTCGGCCGATGTATCGCGAGAATGCAGTACTTAGTCATCGCGGTGAGGCAGAAACTTAGCAGGCCGCTGAGCTTCAACCTCAGGATGATATTCTTTTGGTCGAATATGATGTGCAAAAAACAAGGAACCACCGCAAAGCTCAATACAAAATTGAAGAACGCGATCGCGATGTTTGACACGTGTCGCCCGATTCCATGGATCACGTCTGGCCAAATGCCGATTAAGCTGAGGATCCAAATATTCAACCTGAAGACATATCGTACGTCTTGCTGATAATTGGAGTTCTGTAACATCGTGCGTTCCTTTCGTACGTTTTGCATGTTCGTAGTGTCGAGGTATACCGAAGACTGCGCGGGAGACTATCGGAAGCGCAGCATTGATTGCAAGACTATCGGACATGCGCTTGAGTTGATGTCGCGGACATCCTTCCGCATACAGACAGAGTTTATGTAGTGGATCTACATACGCGATTAACATTGTATCATATGTAACCTGACTGTTGACGTTACCTGGAGCACATTTACCTGCTCGCGTATCTAAAAACGTCAGCCAATCCAAAATAATTAGGTGTGCATCTCGTTTTGTATAATTTGTATACATAATGATTTATTGAATGCGTGTACATTTTTATCTCGAGAGATATTCATTCGGCATAAATTTTCTTAGCAAAAAGGATATGGTAAATATTAATTTTTCTGTTGTTATCATTAGAGGATTAAGTCGAGTCTTTCCCGGGTATTAAACGACAGTTCGCAGCAAATTTAAGTACGCGAGCGAAGTTTTCAGAACCTATGAATTATAACAGGATATATTATATGACATTTTTTAACATATCTTTCTGTCTTCGAAATAATATACTGAATTGCACTTACGTTACCAAAACTAGAGAACGAGAGGCTGATTAATTTTCCGGCAGTAATTTTTGTCGGATGATGAGACATATTGATCATTAACGTGAGATCGACTGCAGTTTTTCCTGGTAAACGATACCATTCGATTTCATATGAAATGTGTCCCACTTTGCTGCACTAAATATTTAATTTCACATTTTTTTCAATCGTGCGTAATATAGCGTGTAAAACTTCGCAATTATAATAACATAATTTAAGTATCATGAAAAAATCTAATCTAATTCATTGTGTTATCTAAAATATTTAAATATAAGCACCTGATCCGTCAGTAGCTCACCGATGTAACAAAACATAAAAATATTGAAGACAAATGACGTCAACAGAAAAATATATGTCATAATTGCAAAGCCATCATTATTATGCCATTCCTGCGAGCATGACATCGCGATTTGAATATTTAAAGTATTCCATTAGATTAAAGACATAATATTATGTTTATATTTTTATTCAATGCCACATTTAGTATGAAACATTTTCTTCGATATTACAATTATAATATACATGAAGAAAACCATTTTGTGCTAAATGTGTAAAATGATTGTATATGTGCAAATATTTATCAAAAGATATGTTTAAATGTCCAAAAATTTTTTGTATTATAATTTTTATAATTCCTTATGTATTACCATGAGACAGTAATATTCCAGTAAGCATATTATCAATGTTGATTCCATTATTTCTACCATACATAGTTCATTTAGGACATCCTCGATTCTGGCCGAAAATCTGTAACATCTTTTAGTCTAGAACCTACTGCATTTGAGTTATACAAAGCTACAATTTTTCGTTGAGAATGTTAATTATAATTTTTTTATTCATTTCTGTGGAATGCAGAATGGGACTATTGGAAAGAAGATGGCCAAAATGTGCTCTATTCTGAGGCAGAAAAATCAATAGATAAAATAGGTATTGTTTTAAAGATCTCGACGAGTTAAAAATTTTGGTATTATCTCAAGTTAATACGATTTTTCGTTTCGGAAATGCAGCGTTCCAAAAATCTGATTTCCGTTACGATTTTTAATTTATAGGAAATGTTAGCGTTGGAGTTTTAAAACGATCGAGGGCCCATTGGAAAGTTGAGAGTGTCTACTTTTCAAGAAAAAATATATCATTCTGATTAAGTGCCAAATAAGCGGGAATCTAGGTGTTCCAATTAGAATTTTGGTACTTCCGATCGGTTTTGAGCTGTGAAACCACTTTCAATCGATTTATTGACTATTTAAACTTTAAGAGAAATTCAAGTCCGAATCCAATTTTTCTTAAAGTTTAAATAGTCAAGGAATCGATTGAAAATGGTTCCAGAGCTCAAAACCGGAAGTACCAAAATTCCAATTAGAACACCTAGATTTCTGGTCATTTTGCACTTTATTAGAATGATATATTTTTTCCTGAAATGTAGGCACTCTCAGCTTTCCAATGCGCCTTTGACCATTTCGAAATTCCAACGCTAACATTTTCTATAAATTAAAAATCGTAACTGAAATCAGATTTTTGGAACGCTTTATTTCCGGAACGAAAAACCGGATCAACTTGAGATACAAAAATTTTCAGCTCGTCGAGATCTTTAAAACGATACCCATTTCATCTATTTATTAAACTGGCTCTGAATGGGGCACATTGTCTAAAGGCATTTGGTCTCCCTCTTTGTTATATTTTCAATTTCTTTAAATTCTATGTTATCATAAAGTTAGAAACACTTTCATAATTCTATATTTTAATTTTTAATCTTTTTTTATATAAACATATACAAATATTTAGGTTTTCTTATGTGTATACTTTATTAATATACGTTCTAATACTAGATAGAACATAATTGTTCCAACTACTAGATATTTATATTACTAAAATATTTCCTTAAAAGTTTACGACTAAATGTGAAAGTCTACAACTAAATGAAATAGGTTGCAATTGTACATACTCACCTCAAAGCTTGCACATGGTGATTTACAATAATCGCTATACGATGCTTGGAATTCATATGACTGCTTTGCACATTCTGCACGAGATTTTCTACCTTCGCCATTACAATCCCCATCTGGCCGCAGGCATGAGCGACGAACATAGCAGCCAAGCAACACACTGCCGTGGTGATGTTGAACATTATGATACTGGAAAATAATTGTGCGCAAAAGACGAACACATAAGCCGGCACGAAGCGTAGATCAAAAATGATGTCAAACCCGGGATATGTTACAGGACCGACGGTAGAATTTAATTCGTTATCGGGTCTTCGTGACAAAAACGGTATCACGGTGTTATAACACAAGCCGCCACAATATATAAACGTTATACAAAACTTGGATAGCACGTGTCCTTTCACCGAGTCCTTTATCATGATCGTTCGATAATACTCTTCTTGGACAGCGCGCCAATCGACACTCAAAACGTGAATGCACCGTCGAATACTTCTATGACGAATCACCAGAACCAGGTACTTCATCACCGAAGCGACCACATAAGCCAACGGACCCAGCATCTTTATCTTGTCACTAGTCACGGTCTGATCCGAGAGAGTGTAGATGGTCATAGGTATCAGAAGAAAACTGAGAGCGGACACACATACTGAAAACGAGATCGTCGCTAGGATCTTCTCGATCTTCGTGGTGTACGGAAACACCAATGGCCAGATCCCGAGGACTCGCAGTATCCACCGGCTCCATATCAATGCGTTAAAGATATCCTTTTCATAGTTCACATTCGACCAAGGGATGGTAACAATTTTGGCCATGCTATCGTCTCGAATGTGCGATAGCGACTGCTGCAAATTGTCGACTGTGCTAACCATAAGAAGTTGCGCATGACCGCTACGTGTGACTTCATGAGGGAAAGGAAAACGATGACATACGTGCGGTGGAAAAATCAATTTTGTTCCGGAGAAGGAATTGCTGCAATTGCATGCTATCACGCAAGGAGCGTTCTATCGGCAGTATGTAAAATCGATAATCCACGTTTTGCCGTGTTTTTCAAGTGACTGATAAAATCTTCTTTTAAAAGCAGGTAGTAGAATATAGTGGCGGATAGTAGAGTGATGTTGTGTGTCTTAAAAAATACTAATCAGCAAAGTAATTATTGTCTAAATATATAGTTCTTAATGTGACCCTGAGAGCAGAAATAATATTAATGTATATACTAATTAAAAACGTAAGTGCTTTTCCTGTGAATAACTCAAATATATAATAGAATACGAAAATATTAGATAAATGCAACAAAAATAGAAATGAATTTTTGTGAAAATTGCTATATTATTATTGTTGTTCTTAGTCTGCGAATATTATGTGATATTCATTTATTTAGTAAATTGTAAATAATTATGTGGCTTATTTGATATGATTCGTGCACACAATAATTTATTTAAACGTGAACATTTTTATCTCGAAAGATATTCGTTTAGTATAAATTTTCTTAGTAAAGAAGATATATTACTTTGTTGAATGTTAATTTATCTGTTGTTATAATGGTAGGAATAAATCAGATCTTTCAGGCATGTATTAAACAACAGTTCGCAGCAAGTTTAGATACGCAACTGAAGTTTTTAAAACCTATAAACCATAATAAAAAAGATATGTATTATATGACTTCATTATGAATATGTCTCTGAAGTAACGCTAAAGTTCACTTACGTTACCAAAACTAGAGAACGAGAGGCTGATTAATTTTCCGGCGGTAATTTTTATCGGATGATGAGACATACTGATCATTAACGTGAGATCGAGTGCAGTCTTTCCTGGTAAACGATACCATTCGATTTCATACGAAATATATCCCACTTTGCTGCACTAAATATTTAATTTCACATATCTTTCAATCATGCGTAATATAGGGTGTAAAGCTTCGCAATTATGATAACATAATTTAAGTATCATGAAAAAATCTAATCTAATTCATTGTGTTATCTAAAATATTTAAATATAAGCACCTGATCCGTCAGTAGCTCACCGATGTAACAAAACATAAAAATATTGAAGACAAATGCCGTCAACAGAAAAATATATGTCATAATTGCAAAGCCATCATTATTATGCCATTCCTGCGAGCATGACATCGCGATTTGAATATTTAAAGTATTCCATTAGATTAAAGACATAATATTATGTTTATATTTTTATTCAATGCCACATTTAGTATGAAACATTTTCTTTGATATTACAATTATAATATACATGAAGAAAACCATTTTGTGCTAAATGTGTAAAATGATTGTATATGTGCAAATACTTATCAAAAGATATGTTTAAATGTCCAAAAATTTTCTGTATTATAATTTTTATAATTCCTTATGTATTACCATGAGACAGTAATATTCCAGTAAGCATATTATCAATGTTGATTCCATTATTTCTACCATACATAGTTCATTTAGGACATCCTCGATTCTGGCCGAAAATCTGTAACATCTTTTAGTCTAGATTTTACTGCATCTGAGTAATACAGAGCTGCAATTTTTCGTTGAGAGCGTTAATTATAACTTTTTCATTGTTTTCTGTGAAATGCAGAATGGAACTACTGGAAAAGAGGACGGCAAAAATGTACTCCATTCTGAGGCAGCAAAATCAATAGATAAAATGGGTATTGTTTTAAAAGTCTCGACGAGTTGAAAATTTTGGTATTATTTCAAGTTGATCCGATTTTTCGTTTCGGAAATATAGCGTTTCAAAAATCTGATTTCCGTTACGGTTTTTAATTTATAGAAAATATTAGCGTTGGAGTTTCAAAACGATCGAGGGCCCATTGGAAAGTTGAGAGTACCTACTTTTCAAGAAAGAGATATCATTCTGATAAAGTGCCAAATAAGCGGGAATCTAGGTGTTCCAATTAGAATTTTGACACTTCCGATCGGTTTTGAGCTCTGGAACCATTTTCAATGGATTCCTTGAGTATTTAAACTTTAAGAAAAATTCAAATCCAAATCCAATTTTTCTTAAAGTTTAAATAGTCAAGGAATCGATTGAAAATGGTTTCAGAGCTCAAAACCGGAAGTACCAAAATTCCAATTAGAACACCTAGATTTCTGGCTATTTGGCACTTTTATTAGAATGATATATTTTTTCCTGAAATGTAGGCACTCTCAGCTTTCCAACGCGCCCTTGATCATTTCAAAATTCCAACGCTAACATTTTCTATAAATTAAAAACCGTAACTGAAATTAGATTTTTGGAACGCTGTATTTCCGGAACGAAAAATCGGATCAACTTGAGATACCAAAATTTTTAGCTCATCGAGATCTTTAAAATGGTACCCCTTTTATCTATTAATTTTATTGCCTTGGAATGGGGCACATTGTCTAAAGGCATTTGGTCTCCTTCTTTATTACATCTCCAATTTCTTTAAATTCTATGTTATCATAAAGTTAGAAAAACTTTCATAATTGTATACTTTAATCTTTTTTTATATAAACATATACAAATATTTAGGTTTTCTTATGTGTATACTTTATTAATAATTGTTCTAATACTAGATAGAACATAATTATTCCAACTACTAGATATTTATATTACTGAAATATTCCCTTAAAAGCCTACGACTAAATGTGAAAGTCTACAACTAAATTAAATAGGTTGCAATTGTACATACTCACCTTAAAGCTTGCACATGGTGATTTACAATAATCGCCATACGATGCTTGGAATTCATATGACTGCTTTGCACATTCTGCACGAGATTTTCTACCTTTGCCATTACAATCCCCATCTGGCCGCAGGCGTGAGCGACGAACATAGCAGCCAAGCAACACACAGCCGTGGTGATGGTGTTCATTATCATACTGGAAAATAATTGTGCACAAAAGACGAACACATAAGCTGGTATGAAGCGTAGATCGAAAATGATGTCAAAGCCGGCATATGCTACAGGACCGACGGTAGTATTTAATTCGTTATCGGGTCTTCATGACAAAAATGGTATTACGGTGTTATAACAGAAGCTGCCACAATATACAAACGTTATACAAAACTTGGACAGAACGTGTCCTTTCACCGAGTCCTTTATCATGATCGTTCGATAATCCTCTTCCTGGACAGCGCGCCAATCCATACTGAGAACGTGAATGCACCGTCGAATACTTCTATGACGAATCACCAGGAGCAGGTACTTCATCATCGAAGCGATCACATAAGCCAACGGACCCAGCATCTTTATCTTGTCATTAGTCACGGTCTGATCCGAGAGAGTGTAGATGGTCATAGGTATCAAAAGAAAACTGAGAGCGGACCAACACACTGAAAACGAGATCGTCGCTAGGATCTTCTCGATCTTCGTGGTGTACGGAAACACCAGTGGCCAGATCCCGAGGACTCGCAGTATCCATCGGCTCCATATCAATGTGTTAAAGATATCCTTCTCGTAGTTCACATTCGACCAAGGGTTGGTAACAATTTTGGCCATGCTATCGTCTCGAAGGTGTGATGGCGACTGCAAATTGTCGACTGTGCTAACCATAAGAAGTTGCGCATGACCGCTACATGTGACTTCATGTGGGAAAGGAAAACGATGACATACGTGCGGTGGAAAAATCAATTTTGTTCCGGAGAAGGAATTGCTGCAATTGCATGTTATCACGCAAGTAGCGTTCTATCGGCAGTATGTAAAATCGATAGTCCACGTTTTCCCGTGTTTTTCAAGTGACTGATAAAATCTTCTTTTAAAAGCGGGTAGTAGAATATAGTGATGGATAGTAGAGTGATGTTGTGTGTCTTGAAAAATACTAATCAGCAGAGTAATTATTCTCTAAATAGTTCTTTATGTGACCCTGAGAGCAGAAATAATATTAATGTATATACTAATTAAAAACATAAGTGCTTGTCCTGTGAATAACTCAAATATATAATAGAATACGAAAATATTAGATAAATGCAATAAAAATAGAAATGAATTCTTGTGAAAATTGCTATATTGTTATTGGTGTTCTTTTTCTGCGAATATTATGTGATATTCATTTATTTAGTGAATTTTAAATAATTATGTGGCTTATTTGATATGATTCGTGCACACAATAATTTATTTAAGCGTGAACATTTTTATCTCAAAAGATATTCATTTAGTATAAATTTTCTTAGTAAAAAAGATACATTACTTTGTTGAAAGTTAATTTATCTGTTGTTATTATGGTAGGAATAAATCAGATCTTTCAGGCATGTATTAAACAACAGTTCGCAGCAAGTTTAGATACGCAACTGAAGTTTTTAAAACCTATAAACCATAATAAAAAAGAGATGTATTATATGACTTCATCATGAATATGTCTCTGAAATAACGCTAAAGTTCACTTACGTTACCAAAACTAGAGAACGAGAGGCTGATTAATTTCCCGGCGGTAATTTTTATCGGATGGTGAGACATGCTGATGATCAACATGAGATCGAGTGCAATTTTGCCCGGTAAATGATACCACTCAATTTTGTACGAAGTATATCCCACTTTGCCGCACTAAATATTTCATTTCACTTAATTTTCGATTGTGCGCAACGTATAACGTGTGTAGAGCTCTTTATAATTTACATAATTCAAGTAATATCAACATTTTAAGGTAATTCGTAATGTTATCTAAAATATTCAAATATAAGCACCTGATCCGTCAGTAGCTCACCGATGTAACAAAACATGAATATATTGAAGACGAATGACATCAATAGAAAAAAATATGTCAGAATTGCAATGGTATCACTGTTTTGCCATTCCTATGGACACAATATCAATTTATTGGATTTATTTATTGGATTTATAACTACTCAATTAGATTAAACATATAATATTATATTCATGTTTTTATTTAATGTCACATTTAATATTAAATATATTAATTAATGTTAAAATTATGTTATACAAGGTGAGCCAAATGTATGGATACACCCGAATAAATCTTCAGGACAACATTTTCGGAAAAAGTGATCTGAACAAAAGTTGCTCGAGCCTAAAAAAACTATCTGCTGGTGACTTTGGATTTAATCTTGGCCCCAATCTTCAAGGTTATTTGGAGGTCAACTTTGCTTTTTTAAATAGAAAAATATATTTTTTATTACGGAATTTTATTTTACATAAAAGAGCAAATAACTTTTGTTTGAAAGACTTTTTTATACGATCTCTATTTTCTAAGATATTTACGGAAATATCTACAAAATTATTGGTTTCAATAATTTTTTACTCGAATTCTACCAACTTTATCGAAAAATAATAAGAGATAAAAATTACCTATTTTCTTCTTATAGAGCTCTGTGAATTTTTTCAGGATTTTCTAATTAATTTTTTAGTAGTGCATTTTTTGCATTTTCTTGAAATACTAAAAAGTTCATATAAAATTTTTAAAAAATTCTCAGAACTCTATGAGAAAAAAATAAACAATTTTTATCTCTCGCTATTTTTCGGTAAAGTTGATATAATTCGAATAAAAAATTATTGAAACCAATAATTTTGTAGATATTTTCATAAATATCTTAGAAAATAGAGGTGGTATAAACATTTTTTTTAAACAGAAGTTGTTTGTTTAATTACGTAGAATAAAATTCTATAATAAAACATATACATTTCTATTCTACAATCTATCTACAAGTAATCTTGAAGTTTGAGTTCAAGATTATATCCAAGGCAGATGGTTATTTTAGGCCCGAGCAACTTTTATTCAGGTCACTTTTTCCAAAAATCCTGTCCAGAAGATTTATTCGTGTGTATCCATACATTTGGCCCACCATGTATATCTAGAAACCAAGCGATATACATTTTTGGTGTTAAAATTATGAAATGTGTATATAAGTGAAAATATGTTCTATAACAGTACAATTATACATACACATATATATAACGAAATAATTTTTATAATTTCTTACGTATTACCGTGAGGCAGTAATATTCTAACAAGCATATTATCAATGTTGATCCCACAACTTCTACTAGGCATATTTCACTCAAGATATTCTCGATGCTGGCCGAAAATCTGTAAGGACTTTTAATTTAGACTTATTCTATTTAACTTCTACCGAGCTGTAATTGTTTACAGCTGATTATAATAATTTTCTCTTTTATTTTGGTGAAGTAGCGAATGCGCAAAATTAAATTCATTAAATTCGTTACATTCCTTATTACTTAACGTTCTTTAGATTTATCAGATCAGAAAAATTTGTAATATTTCTATTTCTATTTTTGAATATTTCTATTTTTTACGTACATGTATGTTATTAAACTATAAAGACTTTTTATTTGTAACCGTTTAAGGGGATGCCGGACATGAAAAAAACATTGACTTTTTTCTGCAAAGTTTACATCTAGTTGCTTGCACGGAACTACAAGCACTTTTACATAACAAAAGTACACGCAAAAATAAATTGCAGCATTGCTCAATATGTGACGAAAACGAAAAAAATTTATATAAATTTAAATTTTGAGCTGTCAGTTAGTGCAATATTTGCTTAATACAACTATTCTGCAGGTTATACATATTGAAACTGTGAATGCTCCAATCAGGAAAAGTTCAAAGATCACTACTACACTTTCAAAATTTAGTTTTGATGCCAAAAAATATACGAAAAGTTTGCAGAAAAGTTTATGAGAACATGCGGTTAGGTATTCCGACAATTATGATAAAGTAGAGCAAAAAATTAGTTCACGGATATTTTATATAACGTGCGTGTTATAAAACAGTTACATTGTTGAGTAGGAAATTATAACATTGATGTTATGTTACTGTTACTTTGTGTTTACTGGGATATTGATGGATGCTCCGGTTCATTTTCGCATATATTTTCCATGTATAATAAAAGGATTTTTAATTCTACGTAGGTAGAAAAAAGTAAAGAAAGATTCGATTTCGTGGTAGTAATAGTGCATTATCGTTTTAGTCTCATTTTTTGGATGTGTTGCTTCATTTTCGCACGTAATTCACAATGCAAAATGGCTTTTACTTTGGTCCAATTAGCACGAAACAATAGTTTCGCAAAAGTATTCGGTATCACGTCAACAACATATGCCAAAAAATTTTAATTTTTGTTGACTTGACCAAATTAAAAATTCTTTTGTATAGCAAAGATACATGCATAAATGAAATAGGGCATTCCTCTTTTAAGGATGAAAACGATGTGGAACTACTGCTATCGTGACACTGATTTCATTTTTCAATAATTATAGTTTACTAACTGCTTCAATTTATATGGTAAAATTACATGCGAAAATAAAGTATAACATTGGTCAGTGCGAAATAAAAAAATATCTTAAATTACCGTTGCTAATTATATTGAAATCTCAAATAATAGGTAACGTATTCTTCAAAATATTATTTGGAAATTACAACACTCTTTTCTAAAAATTTTTTCTTTGATGCACCCAATACACAAGCGGTTTGAAGAATTCATCAGAAATGCAGCAAAAGCCTGTTTTGGAGAGAATGCGAATATCGGCAACGTGGCATTCACATTTATGTAATGTCTATGTGTAAGAAAATTGAAATGACAACATAGCACATACACTTGCATAACATTTGTGAAAGGATGATAGCGGTATTATGTTAGCGCCTATTTGACGATCGTCTTTATTCTATAAATATATATGTGTATATAAATTCGATATCGTCGGTAAATGAAGATAACATTTTCTACTTTTTGACGATCGCTCTACGTTATCGATGCTTATCAAGTTCATCGCTCGCTCCGGCATTCCCTTAAACCAGAGTTGGGCAAAATTTGCACATCTCAGGCGATATTCAGTAGGTAACTCCCACCGTTCCCCTTTCATCGCTCCATGTCCGGCGACCGAGGCGACGATCGCGGTGCGCTCAGGTCCGTTGCAGTATAAGAAATGGGCTGTGATGCACCCTTGAATCATATTATCATTAAAATTTTTTCCTCGTTTAATAATCACTTTAAAATATATATGTTTACGTGTTTTATATATATACACACACACAAACACACACACATATATACAGGGTGTCCCGCGTAAGACGGACCAAAAGAAAAATATAAGTAGAACACATAAAAGTGAACAAAAATTGTATAGGTCATTTTTCAAACAACCACGTAAAATTTCGAGATATTAATTAAAATAGTTGAGCATATCAGAGCGCGACGACCCGGCAAGCGGGATATACGGCTTGCCGCGGCCGGCGAAGAAAATGGATGATTGCTCTCGGGCCTATCTTATAGGCCAGAGAGGTGGGCCGTTTGGCATATTGAAATGAGTAGCTCCGTGTGTGCGTCCGTGTACGTGTGCGTTCTTCCATTTTCTTCGCCGACCGCTGCGAGCCGTATGTCCCGTCTGTCGCATCGCGCGTTCTAATTTGTCCAACTATTTTAATTAATACCTCGAAAATTTACGTAGTTGTTTGAAAAATGACCTATACTATTTTTGTTCACTTTGATGTGTTCTACTTATATTTTTCTTTTGGTCCGTCTTACGCGGGACACCCTGTATATGTGTGTGTGTGTTTGTGTGTGTGTATATATATAAAACACGTAAACATATATATTTTAAAGTGATTATTAAACGA
>NW_022639482.1:1418404-1457023 GCF_010583005.1 Odontomachus brunneus
CACGTAAACATATATATTTTAAAATGATTATTAAACGAGGAAAAAATTTTAATGATAATATGTCTCAAGGGTGCACCACAGCCCATTTCTTATACTGCAACCTGAACGCACCGCGATCGTCGCCTCGGCCGCCGGGCATGGAGCGATGAAAGGAGAACGGTGGGAGTTACCTACTGAATCTCGTCCGGGATGTGCAAATCTTGCCCAGCTCTGGTTTAAACGATTAGACATTGCCTTAGAAACTGCAAATATTCATAATCAAGTGCAACAGGTTGCAAATATAGCACTCACCTTAATATCTGCACATGGTGCTTCACAATGATTGCCATACGATGCTCGGAAGTCGTTCTTGGATTACTTTGCACACTCTTCACGAGATTTTCCACTCGCGCCATCACAATCTCGATTTGGCCACATACATGAGCCACGGACATGGCAGCCAAACAACATACCGCCGTGGTGACGTTGAACATTACAATTCCGGAGAAGCATTGTGCGCAAAAGACAAACACGTAAGACGGCACGAAGTGTAGATCGAAAATAATGTCGAAACCGGGATATGGTACCGGACCGATGGTGACATTCTGTTCGCCTTCGGGCCTTTGTGACAAGAACGGCATCACGATGTGATAAGACAAACCTCCGCAATACATGAACGCTACACAGAATTTTGATAGCACGTGTCCTTTCGTTGACTCTTTTATCATGATCATTCGGTAGTCCTTTTGCTGAACCGCACGCCAATCGATACTCAAAACGTGAATGCACCGTCGAATATTTTTATGACGAATCACTAGAAACAAGTATTTTAGCATCGAAGTAAGCACATAGCCGAGTGGGCCCAGCATCTTCATCTTATCATTCATCACGGTCCGATCCGAGAGAGTGAAGATGGCCATAGGTATCAAAAGAAAACTGAGCGCGGACCAACACAATGCGAAAGAAATCGTTGCTAGGATCTTCTCGAACCTCGAAGTATCCGGAAACACCAACGGCCAGATCCCGAGGACTCGCAATATCCATTTGCTCCATACTAACGCGTCGACAATGTCCTTCTCGTAATTTTCATTCGACCAAGGAGTAGGAATGATTTTGGCCATACTACCGTCTCAAATGTGCAACAATAACTGCTGTGCGCTGTCGAGCGTACTAACGCTCAATAAAGAATCGCGCATGATCATAGCAAATAGTTTGAAGCGGAAAGGGAAAACGGTGACATATGCCGTGCACATATGCCGTGCAAAAATCGATTTCTAAGGGAAGAATTACTACAGTTGTATGCTATCATTGTATCCGCAAGGATTGTTCTTCGATGATATGTAAAACCGACCATGTGTGATTAGATAGTATGTGTGGGTGTATATTTTTCACGTATTTCCATATTTCTCAGGTGACTGCTAGAATTTTCTTTTAGAATCAAATAATGTATGTATATGAAATAGTAAGATACAGAAGAGTAATAATGCATGTCTCAATAAAGATATATCTACAAACTGACTGATCTACAAACTCTTTTGGATATTTTTGGAGTTTTTCACTTTTGTAAACTGAGAGTGTAAAAAAATTTGAATCAAGAATATCTCTTTACTTCTTATTAATTCTGAGATTTATTATTAATCTTTAATCTGATGTATATAGTTACCATTTGTGCCTCAAATAATTTATTTAACATGCGTATGTATTATAATATTAATTTATAATATTAATACACTTTTATTTTTATTGTAAATTAATTTTTCATCATGTAATGATCTGAATTATTGAATATGCGTTCATCAATAATTTGCATGTATCAAACGGCAGTCAGAAGTAAATTCAAATACGCGACTGATGTTTTTAAAACCTATAAGACGCAATATGAAAAAATATTATTGCATTAACATTTGAATGTATTGGCCATATGTTCAAGTTAACTGCTAACTAATTATTTGTTCTACAAAACATAATACATCAATTTCACATAAACATAAGTAAAACTAAATTAAACATAAACATAAATTTCACTTTCATCTTCAATGTGAAAACGTATTGTATACTTACATTGCCAAAATTAGCGAAAGAGAGACTTATCATTTTTCCAGCGGTGATCTGTACCGGATGACGGGACATTGCGATTATTAACATGAGATCAAGAGCTGCTTTTCCTGGCAAATTGTACCACTCAATCGTGTATGTTGTATACCCAACCTTGGAGCACTATATGTTCAATTTTACATATTTACAAAGTAAGCGTATTGATTGCAAACAATATTCTTAAAAAGTTTTTTTCAGATTCCATGAAAAAATTAAGACAAAACTTAAAAATAAGCACCTGTTCCGTGAGCAGCTCACTGATGTAACAGAATATGAAAATATTGAAGACAAACGAAAGAAATAGAAAAAAATACGTAAATATTGCTATATTGTCGCTGTTATTCCACTCCTGCGAATATTAAGTAATATTTGTTCATAATATATGCGCTATCTCTCGAAAGAAATAACGTATAGGAGACATTGCACAATTTTGTATTACTCTCTGTTCGGAATATATGTAATATTTCGTTACCGTAATCAACGAATATTCTACTAGACACATTATTAATGTCGTCCCCACCATCTCAATCAGACATATCTCGCGCAAAGTATCCTCGATGCTGGCTGAAAATCTATAAAGTTTTAGCCTAGTTTCCATCAAATATAATGTATTACACACGGACTTAACTTGAATGTTCATTGTCTTAAAATATCCCGAACGGATTTTCAAGTGTTTTATACTTCTGGCAATACGTAATGTATTCCAGTGCTAACCAGTGCTCCAGTGCTATTTAGCTCGAAATATCTCGCGTATCTCTCGTAATATCTTTCGCGGCAAGTTGCAACAAGTAGCAAGGTAAGGTACTCACTTCAACGCTCGCACATGATGTTGTACGATAATTGCCATGCACTGCTCGAATTTTATGGAACTGCACTGTTCTTCATTCTTCACGAGATTCTCCATACGATCTATCACGATGTCCATTTGACCACAGGCGTGAGCTACGAACATGGCTGCCAAGCAGCAAACCGAAGTGGTGATGTTGAACATGACGACACCAGTGAAACATTGCAGACAGAAAGCGAAAACGTAAATCGGCATGACTTGCAGATTGAAGAGGATGTCGAAGCCAAGGTAAGCCATCGGTCGGATGGTAATATTCAGCTCGTTTTCAGGCGTTTGCGACAGGAACGGCATTACTGTATTGTAAGATAAACCGCCGCAATACATGAACATTATGCAAAACTTGGAGAGTACATGGCCCTTCGCCGCGTCCCTTATCATGATATCCCGATGATATCCTTCCTGGACTACACGCCAGTCGGCGCTAAGGACTTGGACACATCCACGGATACTTTTGTGACGTATCACTAAGAAGAGATACTTCAGCATCGAAAAGAACACGTAACCTAACGGACCCAGCATCTTCATCTTTTCGCTCATGATACTACGATTCGAGAAGGTGTATATGCTCGTAAGTACCAACAGTAAACTGAGCACAGTCCAGCACAATGCAAACGAAAATATCGCCAGGATCTTCTCGATCCTCGTGGTATTTGGATACACTAACGGCCAAATACCGATGACTCGTAGTAACCATCGGTTCCACATCAACGTGTCTTCCACGTCCTTCTCGTGGCTCACATTAGACCACATTGAGATTTTGGCCATGTTACTGTATGAAAGGCGCGCGAGCAACTGAGTGCATCTCATCGATTACAATGACGGTAGAAAATTTGCGCATGACTGGTTTACCTCTGACAACAGGCGGTAAAGAAAGAAGAAGAGTATACGCTCATGAAAAATCGATCTTGTCAGGAGAATGTGTGACTTCAGTTCTATGTTACTACTTTTGCAAAGAGGATTATCATACTATCAGACAGAAGTGATAGAGTTGTTGCGCATTTCAAGATTTTCTGATCGGTCACTGCGGGATAAGGTGTAATGTGACGAGCGAGTGAAAAATAGAACAAAAGTTACGACAATATCTCGGTTGCTTCTATCGTAAAAGAGATACCTAAGAATTTTTCATTTGGATAATACAATCATGTTATGCATGTTACATTTGGTCATGCTTAGCGAAAGAATGACGGAGAATGTCAAGTACAATTATAATGTATAAATGCTATTTTATCATTGAAATACATATTACTCTTTATTAACAACTTTTATAGCATTTACTGCAATAAAAATATATATAGCAAATTTCTCAAATAATAAAGGCTATATATATATATGATGGAAAGTGTAATAATCCTATTCCGTAACTGTCCGTAGTAAATTTAAATATACTACAGACGTTTTAAGTACCTGTAAAAGTGATCAGAATCTCATAGAGTTATACATTTATAAAATTATAAAAAATGGTTATTTGCTAAAAAAAAAAATACTTTTTTTTTAAATGGTATACATATTGTATTAAAGAACCAGGAAATAAATTTTTCGTTTAACAATTTTTAAAATTTTTACTATATTAGTGCAAATAAATTCGGTACCTTTTTTTGGAGCAATTAAGTCTTTATTTAGACAAACATAAACATATCAATCTGCGAAATATTCGCCATTATTTTCGATTACTTTGCCCCTCTATCGGGCAACTGGCAAATCCCTTCTCGAAAAAAGGACGGTGATTTTGAGTCGATAAAATCATCGATACCTTTTCGAACGTCTTCTGTGTATTTGAAGCATATATTCGCCAGAAAGTTTTACAGCAATTGGAATAAGTGGTAGTCCGAAGGAGCTAGGTTCGGAATTGCTGAATACGCCGCATGAGGGAGAACTGCACAGCCTAATGAATAAATTGTATCCTCCATCTCTTTTGCGACATGCAATTGAGCATTATTGTGCTGCAAAATGATTTGACGTGTTCCATGGTCAATAAATGGTCTTTCCTTTCCATTTCATCGTTCAAACGAACGAATTGTTGATAATAGTCCGCAATAATTGTTTAAATAGGCTGCAGCAACTTGTAATGTATAATATCATGCCCTTTATATCCCACCAAATAGATAAAATTTTTTTGACGTGAATATTGGGTCTCGCGATCAATGTTAATGATTGACTAAGATAAACCCACGATTTTTTGCGTTTTGGGTATAAAATAAAAGTATGTTGTCGTATAAAACCCAGTTTTTATCACCAATCACGATTTTGTGTATAAGAAAAAGTTTTTTCTCTTGTACCTCGTTAGCAAGGATATCGCCGTATCGTACCTTCTCTACTTGTTCTCTGAGCTGAGTATGTGCGGAATCCATCGGCCAAGACTTTGAATTTTTCTTAGCTTATGTAAACGAACGAAAATTGATTATCACGTTACTCGTAGTAATGCAAGCTCTTCTTGCGCCTGAGCAGGATTTTCATCTAACAGTTCCTTGTCTTTATATTTTTTCGGCACACCGAAACGTTTTTCATTGTCAAAGCAGAAATCACCACTTCGAAACTTATGATACGTAGGTTGCTGGAAAAGTTTCTGCAAACGATATAAAAAAAAGCATATAAAATCCTGTAAATAGCTTTATTGTTTTTCAAAGTATTCGCCTTTAAGATCGATATACTTTTGCATACGCTCGAACCAATTTTCGAAGCATTTTTTCCACTCTGAGACTATAATCTCAGAAATCAGTATTCGAAATGCTTCAACAGCTGCTTCAGGTGACACAAATCGCTCACCACGCATCTTATGTTTGATGTTTGGGAACAAAAAGAAGTCATTAGGACACATTGTCCGTATTCACCTGATTTATCACCTGATGACTTTTTTTCATCAATTCGACATTTTACATGACATTTAACACGAGCCTATTTTTGAGCTTCAGTCAAATTGTGTAGGATCCAACGACTGCAAAGTTTCCGTACGTTCAAATGATTATGCAAAATCGTATTGCTTTCATATCATGGCCAAGGATGCCAAGGAATCTTGCGGTATGTCACATGCCGATCTCGCTCAATTATTTCACGTACAGCATCAACATTAATGGTAACAACAGACGTGGATGGACGACCTTCACGAAATTTGTCACTAAGAAATGTGCGTCCACGCTGGAATTCAACAAACCAATTATAAACAGTCCTATTGGATGGTGCTTCATCCCCAAAAGCCAAATGAAGTCGATCGATGCATTGTTTATGAGTTAGACTACATTTGTAATCGTAAAAAATCATTGCCCGAAAATTTTTTCACGCGAAATTTCCATTTTCTCACAAAATAACTTCTTTTAAAATACTGTGCAAACAAAATTAGTTGGCTGGGTATAAAATGTTAACTGAATTATAGGTTAGAAACGTCTAATTTTACGGATATGATAGTAGCAGAACATTGACGCCATTGGAAGTACTAGATTGTAGAAACTTTTACAGCAGCCTACGTACCACTTTTTGTAGGTTTTATGCGTTACAACATCTTTCTCCAAAGGTGAGCAAATCATATTTGCAGCATCAGCAGCATTTTTTTTAATAGGAAAGCAAAAAGAATGCAATATTTGATATGCTGTTTATCGGACAACATCGTGTTCGATACTGTTTTGTAAAGTTGTGATGTCCGCTTCGCCAAGCTATTAAGATTGGCGCTTTAAAATGCGCTAAACAACGGGAAGATATTTGAATTTAAACTGAAGTTATAATTGATTAAATGTAAAGGCACCGAATTTATTTGCGCACCTAATATATATGATAATATAAGAAACTCACAACTCCGAAGGTATTTATGGATAAATCGACGAATTTGCCAGCTGTAAGTTTGGGTGGGTAATGCGACATCGTAATGATCATTACAAGATTGATAGCTTTATTTCCAGATAAATCATACCAGTTGACACCATATGCAGCTAAACCAATTTTGGTGTACTGTCGAAAAAAAATTAAAGCTGTACATATCGATGTCATTTATAACACGTGCAAAACTAAGATCATATTAAATTTGCATTTAATCATGTATGGACGTTGTAAACTAATGTTGTCACGTTTTTATACGCGCATCTCTTAATATAACTACATAAAATATTGAAAAATTTTTCTACATATATATGAATGTGAATATAGTAGAATTTATTATACTTTAAATTCAAATTTTTTATATTGCAGGATTAGAATAAATCGACAAATGCAATATCATAAAAATCGAAAATTGTGAAGATTGTGTTTATTCTCATCAAGGATACCTGTTCCATAAGGATTTCGCCGATATAACAAAATATCAGAACGTTGAACGAAAAGGATACCAACAGAATGCAATACGTTAAGATCGCTACGGCGTTGCTATTTTCCCATTCCTGAGAAGGCAAGAAACATGTGACATCTCAAAGTTAAAAAATACAAATTTATCTAGTGAAAGGTAAGATAATAGCTCGAGGAACCGCTAGAAGACTATCTTGTTATCGTAACAACAAATAATTATCATATCCTCTTTACCGTCAAGCAATAATACTCGAGCAAGCATATGATCATAGTGGAAGTCATCAATTCCATTAAAAATATTTCACGTAGTACTTCTTCCACGTCTTCTGAAAATCTAAAAACGTGTCATTTATCCGCGCCGGAATTTCACAATTGGTACCGTCGTCATCTATCCGAATCACTTTTCCCATTTTTCCACTCACCTCAGTATTCGCACATGATGCCTCACTATTATGCTCAAACGGTTGTCCACGGTTGTATCCTTGTTCTTGTTTCCCTCGACCAGGTCATCCAACAGCGTCATCAATATTTGCACTTGCCCGCACGCGTGTGTCACGAAGATCGCGGCCAAACTGCATGCCGCCGTGGTGATGTTGTACGTGATCAGCGAGTACAGACAATGAATGCAAAACACGATTTCATAAGTGGGACTGGTCTCGGGATCGAAGAATATATCGTAGCCGGGATAGGTGTGCGGCCTGCTGATGATAGTGCCGTTGATCTTTATTCTGGAAGATAATGGCATGATCGTGGTGTAAGACAATCCGCCAGTGTAGAGAAAAAGCGCACATAGTGAAGTGAGCCTGCGACCCGTAAAAGCGTTCTTCAACATGATCTCGCGATGATCCTTATCCTGCACAATCCGCCAGTCATCCTCCACATGATGAATAAACTTCCCGAAAGATGCGGCACGCACTCCGAGGTAGCAATATTTAATCGTGGTGGTCAAGCAGAACCCGACTGGGCCGATGAGCTTGATTCTGATGTTAATGTCCTTGGCGCGAAATACAGTGTATATACCGGACGGTATCAGGACGAAGCATAGAGCGGCTAAGCATATGATGAACAGGATTACCGAAATAAACTTGTCGTACCGCGATGCTTGGCCATAGATCGGGTGCCAGATGCCGATCGGTTTCAGGACCCATCGGCACAGTTGCATGGTAAAGTGCACGTCATTTTCATAATGCGTATTGCGCATCTGCCGTGCCCGTTCTGAATGTCGGGATCGATTGTGCATACTGCCGCTCGTGGTGTGTAACGTTGACTGAAACACGCGACCGGTTGTCCCGACGACATACGCGAGCGCGACGCAAGCGCGAGGAGTAATGATTCTAACATTGCGTGTAGATGCGTGTCCTTGTGTCTCTATAATGTATGACTAAGCGTGCATACGCGACGGATTGACTGTCCCCCAGTCATCACTTGTCCGAGGGTTCAGTCAATGATGTTCAAATGCAAAGGGGTTGAAAGTACATGACGAGTTTCAACATAGTTGCACTTTTATATTGCGTAACATTGCTGTCTTTGAAGTGAGTAACGCATCGTTGAAATTTCACTATTTATTAAAATAGCGTCTGATAATTAATAATATACATTCAATAAAATATAAATATTCTTCTTCGTCATTATGTCTTACGTGAAACACATAACAGCATATTTTTAATCATTATAATATTGTGTATTGTAATTGTGAGAAAATTGTGTTTCTTTTTCTCGACAGATTTGATTAAATTAGTAGTGATTCGATTAATATTAATTTTATAATTTTTGTTAAGCAATTATTATTTGTTTGTATATTTCATGAATGATGAAGTGAGAAACATTTAATCGACAATATTGTTTTATTATTAACTTAGGTACTTTACATTGATTAGAAACTACTATAAAAAATATCGAATTTCTATTCTGTAACTGTTCGAAGTAAATTCAAATATACTACGGACGTTTTAAGTACCTGCAAGTGATATAAAATTTTAAGAATATGAATTTAATAATACGTAACATAAATATAAAATATTCTTTTCAATATTGGAAATATAAATATTAAGGAAGAAAATATTAAGGAAGAAAAAGTATAATACGTATGCAGAAATAATATAAACGTTAAAAACAGTTATCTGTGATACTCACGACGCCAAAAGTATTGAGAGATAAATCGCAGAATTTGCCAGCCGTAAGTTTTGGTGGATAGTGTGATATCATAATAATCATTACAAGAACGAGAGCTTTATGTCCAGGTAAATCGTACCAATTAATTTCATACGCGGCTGAACCAATTTTGCTATACTAATAAAAACATTTATTAATACAATATTATATGATATGCACTAATATTCATTATGACGTTCGAAATTATCGTTAAATTCGATAATACAATTATACTCATAAAAATTGTGGAATATATAAAAGTAAAACTGATTTCTTTTGCTTTTTATTATAATTGCGAAAGAATAAATATGAAATAAAGGCAGTTTTATAAAAAATGTGAAGGTATATGTGTGTAGTTATTTACTGTTACAAATATTATATAAAATATTATATAAAATATACCTCTTCCACCAAAAGCTCGCCAATATAACAAAATATTAGAATATTGAAAGTTAAGGATACCAATAAAATGAAGTATGTAACAATGGCAATGGTGTCGCTATTTTTCCATTCCTGAGAAAATAAATATGGCTATTTTTAATAAATATTTGCAATTTTTTTAATGTAGAAAAAGAAAGAACTTTTACTGCACTACAACCATTCACAATCTAATAGAACAAGAAGTTATAAAACAAAGAGTACATAAAAAATCAATTTAACTTCATAGAAAATTTTAACATTACAGCGCGCGCGCCGCGCGCAATCGATATTTCTCTCACCATCATACAATAGTACTCGAGCAAACATATGATCAAAGTTGCAGCTACCAGTTCCATTAAGCATATTTCGCGCAACACTTCTTCCACGTCAGCTGTAAATCTAGAAACGCCCCATGTCTACCGCGAAATTTAACCCCTTATAGCCCATAGTTAATCCAGTAGAGATATTATCTAGGTAACATATGGAATCTTATAGTATCGTAATAAAGAACAATTTCTCAATAAAGATGTTGAAAAATTATTCTATAATAAAATAATTGTTCAATCAATTTACTTGTAAAATAATTTTCCGTAAAATCTGACAGCGCCATTGAATTTTACAGGAAAAATTACTACGATAACATGTATTACATGTATTACATGTATGTATGCCAACTAGTCTCTGTTTGTTATAAAAAATTAATTATTGTTTTTTATTGTTACATCTATCACATTGCTAACTCAGCAAAAATATTATCTGAATGTTATATGGAATCTTAGTATGGTAAAAAGAACAATTCTTCCATAAAAAGTTGAAAAAATTTATTTTTACACATTAGTTGAACAAAATTATTCAACTAATTAAGTTGCAAAATAATTTTTCATGAGATCTGATAGTATCCCGTTTATTTTCAATCAATTGTTTTTCCAGATCGTGAGAGACAAGGGGACTCACATGAAGAAAATACTCCGTTTTATGTCAGTTCTCTAAATCTAATCACATACATGTAATACATGTCTTTGTAATAATTTTTTACGTAAAATCGAATGGCGCTGTCAAATTTTACGAAAAATTATTTTGAAACTTAATTGTTTAAACAATTTTGTTATAAACAAATAATTTTTTTAACTTTTTTATTGAGAAATTGTTCTTTTCATGATACTTTCATGGTACTTTTCATAAGATAAGATTCCATATATTATTTCTGCTGGATTAGCTATGGGCTATAATGGGTTAAACACCATACAAAACTATCTTCGCTTTTGTTTTTTGTCATTTTCATCTCGCACCTCAGCACTCGTACATGATGCCTTGCTATCACTTTCAGACGTTTTTCCACAGTAGTATTCTCGTCGCTTCTCTTTCCATCGACCAGATCATCCAACAACGTCGTTAATATTTGTACTTGCCCGCACGCGTGAGTTGCGAAAATCGCGGCCAAGCTACACGCTGCCGACGTGATGCTATATTGGATAAGAGAGCACAGGCAGTGTATGCAAAAGACGATTTCGTAAGCGGGACTAGCCTGGGAATCGAAGTACTGGTCGTACCCAGGATACACTAGTCGTCTGATCGTGAAGCTGTCGTTCATCTTTATTTTCGCAGATAGCGGCATGATGGTATGATAGGATAACCCGCCGGTGTAAAGGAAAAGCACGCACAGTGTGGTGAGTTTGCGACTGATCAAAACATTTTTTAGCATCATCTTGCGGTGATTCTCATGCCGTACGACACGCCAATCGTCTTCGACGTGCTCAATGCACCTGCCGATCGCCGTGCCGCGCGCACCGAGGAAGCAATACTTGACCGCGGAAGTCAGACAGAAACCGATGGGACCGAAGAGTTTTACCTTCACGTAAATATCCTTCTCGCGGAGGACATATGGACCGGAAGGCACGAGCACAAAGCACAGAATAGAAACACACATGAAGATGAGTGTGGTCGAGAACAACTTCTCGTTTTGCGATGAGTGGCTGTAGACAAAGTGCCAGATGCCAATTGGTTTCAGGATCCAACGGCACAGCTGCATAGTATAGTGTATGTCGTTTTTGTGGTGTACATTGTGGATCTGCTGAATCCGTTCTGGATGTCGGGATCGATTGTGCATACTGCCGCTCGTGGTGTGCAACGCCGACTGAAACACGCGACCGGTTGTCCCGACAACGTTCGCGACGCAAGCGCGGGGAATAATGATTCCAGGATTGCGTGTAGGTGCGTTTCATATCTATGTCTTTACAATGTGTGATCAACGTTTCAGTCGTGCATATGCAACGAACTGACTTTCCCTCAATCATTACTTGTTCAAGGATTCAGTCAATGACGTACAAATGCGAAGGAATCGAAAGTTGATGACGAGTTCTAACATAGTTGCATGTGTATATTGCATAATACTGGTGTTTCTGGAGTGCGTAATGTATCGTTAGAACCATGACTTTTTCTAAAGTAATGTGTGATAATTTTAATAGTATATATATACACACACACATATATATATACATATATACATATATATATACATATATATATATATATATATATATATATATATATATATACTGTTAAAATTATCATACGTTATTTTATTTATATATATAAATATATATAAGAGATATAAAAATAGAAGATATAAATATTCTTCTTGCACTGTGTCTTACGACACATATGATAGCATGTTTTTAATCATTATAATATTATACATTTTAATTTTGTTAATATATGTTCCTTTTCTTAGGTCTGATTAAATTAGCGCGATGACTCAATTAAAATTTTATAATTTCTGTTAAACAATATTATTTTTATGACTGGTGAGAAACATTTGATCGACGATATGTGTTGTTGTATTATTAACGTCTGCACTGTATGTTTGTTGGAATAAAAATATATCTATTGCAACTTGTTAGCACTACTATAAAATAAACTACTATAAAATAAATGAGATTTTTATTCCGTAACTGTTCGAAGTAAATTTAAATATACTACGGACGATTTAAGTACCTAGAAGTTTTAGAAATACGAACTTAATAATACATAATATGAAACGTGCTATGCAATATTAAAAATATGAAAAAGTAAATGAGAAAAAAAATATATATTACGTATGCAGAAATAATTTAGTGGTTAAAACAGTTATTTATGGTACTTACAGAACTGAAAGTATTGAGGGATAATTCGAAGAACTTGCCAGCCGTAAGTTTCGGTGGATAGTGTGATATCGTAATAATCATTACGAGAACGAAAGCTTTATGTCCAGGTAAATCGTACCAATTAACTTCATATGCGGCTGAACCAATTTTGCTGTACTAATAAAAATTTTTATTAATACAAATATTATGTGATGTGCATCAGTATTCATTATAATGTTCAAGATTGTCTTTAAATTTTATAACACAATTATGCTCATGAAAATTGTAGAATATATAGTAGTAAAATTGATTTCTTTTGCTTTTTATTATAATTCTGAGAGAATAAGTATATAATGGTTAAAGGCATTTTTCTAAAAGCAGTTTTATAAAACGTGTGTACGTATTATTCTTTATTGTTACAAATTTATAAAATACCTCTTCCACTAAGAGTTCGCCGATGTAACAAAATATCAAAATATTGAACGTTATGGCTACCAACGAAATGAAGTAAATGAAAATAGCAATAGTGTCACTATTTTTCCATTCCTGAGAAAATAAATGTATAACTAGATATTTGTAATTTATTAAAAGTAGAAAAAGTAACATTTATTGGACTACAACTATCACAATTTAATAAAACGAGAACTTATACAATGAAGGGCACATTAAAAATCCATTTTACTTCAAAGAAAATTCTAACATCATTATTGACAGAGATTACGGTATTTCCCTTACCATCATACAATAGTATTCGAGCAAACACATAATCAAGGTTGCAGCTACTAGTTCCATTAAGCATATCTCGCGCAACACTTTCTCCACATTGGCTGTAAATCTAGAAACGTCCGATGTCTGTCTACCGTGAAATTTATAGATCACACAAAACCACCGTCACTTTCGTTTCTTGAAACATCTCACCTCAGCACTCGCACATGATGCCTCGCTATCACCTTCAAGCGTTTTTCCACAGTGGTGTTCTCGTCGCTTCTCTTTCCATCAACTAAGTCATCCAACAATGTTGTCAATATCTGCACTTGCCCGCACGCATGAGTTGCGAAAATCGCAGCTAAGCTACACGCTGACGTCGTGATGCTGTATTGGATAAGAGAGCACAAGCAGTGTATACAGAAGACGATCTCATAAGCGGGACTAGCCTGGGAATCGAAGTACTGGTCGTACCCAGGATACACCAGCGGTCTGATTGTAAAGCTATCGTTTATCTTTACTTTCGCAGATAATGGTATAATAATGTGACAGGATAACCCGGCGGTGTAAAGGAAAAGCACGCACAACGTGATGAGTTTGCGACTCTTCAGCACGTTCTTCAGCATCATCCTGCGATGATCTTCGTGCCAAACGACTCGCCAATCGTCTTCGACGTGCTCGATGCACCTGCTGATCGCTGTGCCACGCGCACCGAGGAAGCAGTACTTGACCACGGAAGTCAGGCAGAAGCCGATGGGACCGAGAAGTTTTACCTTCACGTAAATATCCTTCTCGCGGAGAAGGACGTATGGGCCGGAAGGCACGAGCACGAAGCACAGCATAGAAACGCACATAAAGGTGAGCGCGGTCGAGAGTAACTTCTCGTTTTGCGATGATCGGTTGTAAACGAAGTGCCAGATGCCGATCGGTTTCATGACCCAACGGCAAAGCTGCATAGCGTAATGTATGTCGTGTTGGTAATGTACATTGCGTACCTGAATCTTTCCTGAAAATCGGGATCGATCGTGCATGCTGACGTTAGTGATGTGTAACGCCGACTAAATTGCATGGTGCGGTATGTTCCCACATCCACGTGACGACGCAAGCGCAGGAAAATAATGATTTCGTGATCGCGTGCAAGTGCGTTTCACGTCTGTCATATGTAGCAAAGTCAAAGGACTTTATGTTGTAACACGCGAAGGGTTGTCCCCTTTACACGGTCATTATTCGTCTAAGGGTTCGATGATGTGGAGGAGTGCGTAGGGAAAGTTTACGTGGAGTCATGACATAATTGTACGGGTATATAGGTAACCCTGCTATTCATCAATGTGCGTAACGCAGCATTGCGCGTAGCAGATGCATTTTGACGGTAATTATAGTAGGACGTAACTGCACATTTCACGTAATATTTCATAATACATACACATATATACACATACACACATAACATTCTTAATTTTGTTCTTTATCAAATTTAATTAGTTTTCTTATTTTCGGTCTTAATCCCGATAATTAGTAAAATCTCTAATAAATTTAGTTTTTCTTATTTCTCGAATTTATGTTAACACGTAAACAATCATTTATGTAATATTATTCGGTAACAAATAGATATATATTATGCTAGTATATATTTAAATTTTATTAAGTATGTTGTTTTATAGTACCAATTTTTTTATAATATACTCGATAACGAGGAGGTCATTTCAGATAGTAAAAGTACGAAGTAAATTCAAATAAGCCACAGACGCTTTCACGATCTAAAATGTTTAATCTCTTTTGCGTTTATTTTCTTTACGTTATGTAACACTTTATTGATTGATTTTTGTACTCACGCTACAGAAACTGGCCAAGGATAAATCCATGAATTTGCCAGCTGTGAGTTTGATCGTGGCATTGGACATGGACATTACTAATGTTAAACCGAGCGCTCCTCTACTCGGGAGACGGTACCAGTCTATCATGTAAGACTTTATCCCAATCTGTACACACTATTAAAAATATCGGATAATGTTTTGCATAAATATATTACAATAGTTTTATATCAAGCCTGTCAATTCGCAGACTACATAAATTTTTGTGAATCAAATTCATTATGAGAGTAAAGAGTGTAAGGTGTAATCATGGCTTAAGTACCTGTTCGGCTAAAAGCTCTCCAATATAACAAAAAATAAATATATTGTATGTGAAGGAAATGAGTAGCGAACAAAAGCCCATTGTTCCTAAAGTTTCGCGATGTTCCCATTCCTAGAAGACTAACATCAAAACATCATGAGCGCAAAATCATTACTTGATTTTGTAATATTTTTGAGAAGTCATTCAATAAATGAAGAAATAAATGTTTATAAAATAAAGAAAAATCGATTATGTTTCGTACCGTCATCAAGTTGAATCCTAGGAAACATATGTTGAGCGTGCATCCAATTACATCCACAAGACAAATTTCATTCAAAAGTTCCTCAGTGCAAGTGATAAAACTATAAATCACATGATTAAAGTAAGAAAACGAACTAAAATTTTTTTTTCAGATATTCCATTTGAAAATCATAAAATCTTTCTCTCTCTCTCTCTCTCTCTCTACACAATAATGTTTATTATATCAAATTTATATCAAATAAATTTTGATAATATCATAATCAAAGTCATTTTAAGTACGTTATCATTTGTAAAAATTAAAATATTTTAAATCATTTATCAAAATTAATATAAAAATCCTAATATCTTATAGCAAAAAAATTTCCTTTTCATTCATGGTAAACAATTTAATTTTTCTATCAACATATTTTCATTCACATGCATATGTGAAATTTAATCAAAGGGTCCTGTAAAATAAATGAAACTCGTATACTTTACCTGAGTATCCTAATGTGACACTTTACGATATCGCCAAGTCTTTTTTCAGGTGTGTTATTAGCGCTCTTTCTGTCTTTACCGTCCGCAAGGTCCTCCATTTTTAGCATGAGAATTTGGAATTGTCCACAAGCGTGCATGACGAACACCGCGGCTAGGCTGCAAACGCTGATGGTGATCGTATAAATGACATAACCGGCCAGAGCTTGCATGAATTGCACGACCTCGAACAATGGACTATCCTGTGGGTCAAACAAGCCTCGGTAGACCGGGAATGCATGCAATTTCACCGTCACATTGTCAATGATATCAGTTCTCCTTGAGAATAACGGCATCAGAGCAGTGTAAAACAAGCCACCGGAGTACATGAAGACCGCGCTGACGATGGACAACCACCTGCCGAATCGGGCATTGTCAAACATAATCTCTCGATCCTTTTCGTGGCCCAATCTGATGCGATTCCAGTCTGAGTGGACGTGGCGAATGCACTCACTGATCTTCTCGTTGCGGGCGATGAGGATGTAATGTTTCATCACAGCCGTCAGGAAGAAAATGAGCGGACCGATCATCCGGAGTTTGTTGTCGAGATCGGCATCCACCAGAATAGTGCTGAGTACGCATGGGAGCACGAGAAAACCTATCAGGAAGCAACTGTTTATTATCAAGATCACGCAACCGAATTTTTCCGTGGTGGTTTCACAAAGAGCCAGAGGCCACGCGCCGATTGATCTCAAAAACCAACGGCTCAACTGGATGCTATAATTCCAGCCGTTCGTCGCAGATTCGAGAGGCTTCGAAATCAAACGATCGAGCATGGTAATTGCAAGCTAAATCGCAATGACACACGTTAGTGACTGAGCATGACTGTCAAGAATAGACTGGTAGTCGTTCAGCATGCGCATGTGCGTCTTTCGCCCGCCTTTTAATAACCGTGCGTGAATACAATTGATTTCTCTTTACCCTTTCTACCAGATCAATTCCTTATTAATGATACATCGGTGGATCTTGAGTTGTGGAACATAACGTTGCGTGATGCGTGTGTGCGATATCAAAGGGTTGCAAGGTAAGAAAGCGTATTCGCAAGGAAGGGATTTAGTGCTATTTTGTGCTATTCATAATCAAGAGGAGATATGTAATGTATCCGGTTCATGTTTCTTACTTCGCATTTTCTTTGGCATATCGAGCATTCAATCCTCTTGTCTCATCATATTTTACTTCTTCAGTATTCACTTCAGTTCTATTGATATTACAGTTATTGTATTAGAGTCAAAGAAAATGCAATGTAATAGTTAGTATAAGGTAAACTTCTTTCCGAGAGAAAAAGAAACATATTGGTGACTACAATTATGTGCAGTGTGTAAAAATCACATGTAATAATGAATTTCAATTTATTTCACTTCTATATGCACAATAAGTATAACAACCTATTAAGCCACTTGTCGTAGCATGTTTAAATATGTCACAGACGCCTTTAGAACCTGTAAAGCAAGATTAACATTAGATTTTAAATAAATTTCTAAAAGATCTAAAAGATTTCGCTTCTAAAAGATTTCTAAGAATTTATGTTTATTCTCAGATTCTCAGATGACAACTTCATTTCTTTAATCATTTCAGCGCTGTGAATATACCAATATATGAGATTCGACAAATCGCTCATCTTGCGTTATAAACTTATGTTACACGTTCCTAGTATAGAACTTTTTATTTATTATAATATTTATATTCAGTCCAGCGCGCGTTTTATTGTATAATTACAACCAAATAATTACTTACTTAATGCTTACTAATTTTGGAAGCTATGCAACGTGCAGGGTTAACGCCGAAAGGATTAATGAAAATTTCTTTATAATATTTCAGCTTTTTTCGTCTCAGTATTCAATAATAATATGACGCGTATTGCTAGATGGATGAAACTTACATTCCCGAATGTGTACAAAGACAACTCGATCATTTTGCCGGCGGAAAGATTAACATTCAAACTGCATCTCAAATTTATCAAAAGAAGTCCAAGAGCAGCTTTTGGAGGTAGACGATACCACTTTGTCATGTAAGCCGCCATACCAACTCGCTTGTACTATTACAGGATTTAATATCATATTCCTGCTTATGTCGAAGTTTAAATAATATTTATCATTATTCTTCATTATAAATGTACGTAAAAATACTGTGTGGGAGTTTTTCATCCTATTGCGCTATTTTGATAAAATTATTCGGTTCGCTAATAAGAATTTGGTGTTACCTGTTCGCTGAGAATCTCGGCAATATAGCAAATTATAAAAATATTTAACGTAAAAGATACGCCTGCTATACAATACGTTGGAATACTTTCTTTTTTGTCATGATTCCATGCCTAAAAATTTTAGATATAACTCACGACTAAATCTCATAGGTCACAATTTTATCGCTCAAACTTGCTGTACACATTTAATGCAGATGATTTATGTCCATATAACTATTTAGATTACTAATATTAATTAATGAATTGTCGTACAATTTATTAGCATACACTTTGTATTAAATTTCTAAACTACTTTTAATATTGTACAGCATACCGTTATAGAACAATATCCGAGGAGACACAACGTTAGCGAACCTCCTACCAATTCCACGAGACATGTCAAATAAATTACTTCTTCTATATGAGACACAAAACTGCAAATATATATAGAATATATTATGATTACTAAAAAAAAGTAGCAGAGAAAATTAATGATGCTGTAATGCCAATAGTATTGTTGCTGAGAGAGAAAATAATAGATATAATAATAAAAATAATAAAAATTAAAATAATAATGCGAGTGAATAATAGTTTCAAACGTACGTCAATTAATATTTTATTGTTGTCTCTACATTTTATGTAAGAGTAATATAAATTCATAATATAGTATAATGTTACAAATATAATAAGAATGACGAAAAAACTTTTCTTAAATGAATTTACATGAAATAACACTAAGTATTAAAAGTATATTCAAGATTAGAAAATCTAAATAACTGAAACAATTAGAGTAATTGGAATCGTTTGAAAGATAAATTTTGTCTTCTTACTTGATTACCCGTAAGTGATGTTCGACGATGAAGCCAATTTTTTGTTGTACTATACTATTGTCCACAACACCGTCATCGTGCACGATATTGTCCAACCACATTGTTAGGATCTTGAGTTGCCCACACGCGTGCATTACGAAGATCACCATCAAACCACAGTTGACGCTGGTGACACCACACATGACAAAGGCTGATACGCTATGCATAACCAACACCACCTCATACGCAGGACTGAAGCGCACGTCTAGAATTTCATGGTAGAATGGATAGGGCAACTCGCGAACCGAAATATTGACATTATTCACTTCCACGACGTTCTTGATGAGACACCTGGTGACGCTATAGAATTGTACGGCGCTGTGCATGAACGTAGTGAGAAACGTTGCCATGATGCGACCGATCTTGGCATTCCTCAGCATCACTTCGTGATCGCCGATGCTTCTCACGGTATTCCAGTCAAGCTCCATGCAATTTATGCAAATGCGTATGTCGTTGACGTGCAGCACCAAGCAAATATACTTCATGACTGTCATGATGTAGCAAAAGAATGGACCGATGTGTACCATTATCAAATCCGTATTTTCACGTTCTTCAACGAAAAGAGCTAAACCGCAGCTTAATGTTGTAATGAGTAATAGAGAAAAACATGTACATATTGAAAATTCCGAGAGAACTCGGTCAACAATTGAAGCGTTGCTTGAGCAAGGCCAGAGACATATCGATTTCAATAACAAACGGATCAGTCGAATACTGCGCTCTTTTTCAGTGGTGACAGTGGAGGACTTGCGATCAAGCACGCTATCGCCCATGATCGCTCAGTGAGAATTGTCTGATGACTGGAAAGTCGCTTCACTGGAAACCTTCGATACGTAACGATTGAAATAAGCGCTTGCGCGGAAAATGCATACTATACAATGTTGAGGGTGCTTTTGCATCTGCTGTGTATTATTGCGGTAATATGCAGCTGTTGCGGCAACAGGTAGAAGTAGTACATGATCGATACTTGCGGCTGAAGTTTCGTACGCCGAGTATTACAGTTTCGAGCACGCAACTTCACCCTAAATCGTATCTGTGTTGATTCGTGAGCAAGAAAAATAAGATATGTTTTTACTTTCATCAATGAAATTACTTTCATCAACAAAATCAGTTTTATTGTTGTAATATTCAATTATTTCATAAAGTGCATGTGTATTTCAAGTTTTGAAAGCCATTACACGTATAAATTTCATTTTGCTTTCAAGTGGATTTCTTTTTCTATTCAATAATTTGTAAAATTAAATAGTTGATTTGTTTCCAATAATATCTAAAATATTTTATATTATTTGATTACTGACTATTTTGTTGTTTACACAATTTTTAATAGATACAAAATTATAATTATTCTTACGTAATAAAAATATGTTCAAATATGTTAATATTCACGTTTGTTTTTCTTACGTTTTGTGATAAACACTTTATTAATCGCTTTCTATATTGACGCTGGCTAGAGATAAGTAGAGATAAGTTTGTTGTGATTTTGTGACTTTGATTGTGGTATTGGATGTAGACATAACTAATGTTAAACCAAGAACTCCTTTAATAGGCAAACAGCAGCAATCTATCGTAGGAGATTTTATCCCAATCGGTATGTACTGTTAAAAAAGTCGCATAATGTTCTGCAAAAATATATTATTACACCTTTACAACGAGCCTTTCAATTTGGAGTTTATTTATTTTATTTCATTTCTACATGCACAATAAATATAACGGTCTATGTAGTCATTTGTCGTAGCATGTTTAAATAAGTCACTGCCTTCATAACTTGTAAGCAAGATGTATTATATCTTTGAACTTACATATACATATATTCGTGTTTCTAAAGAATTTCTAAAAATTTATTTCAACAAGATAACGGAACAACTTCATTTTCTTAACAATTTCGGAGCTATAAATCTATGTATTGAATATTATCATACACGTGTCATCGAAAGTTTGAGCGCAAATGTTAATGTAGATATTTTCAGAACAATTTTGCTATTTTTATTACTATGATTAGTAAGTGGACAAACAGTAAAACTTACGTTCCCAAATATGTACAAAGACAACTCGATCATTTTGCCGGCGGAAAGATTAACATTCAAACTGCATCTCAAATTTATCAAAAGAAGTCCAAGAATAATTTTTGGAGGTAGACGATACTACTTTGTCATGTAAGTTGCCATACCAACTTGTTTATACTATTACAGGACTTAATGTCAAACTCTAGCTTTGCGTCGGAGTTTAAATAATATTTATCAGTATCATACATTATATATATACACGGTGTTTTTTTTAACTTGAGACTGCTAAATATCTCGAAAAATAAGCATTATACGAAAAAAATGTCCCAAATAAACCCTCAATAGTTTCAAGGGCGCAATTCAATTCCACAAAAATTATCCACCTCCCGCCCCCCCTGGGGATGGGGCGGGGGATAACTTTGAAATCTTAAATAGGAATCCCTACTTTTTATTACATATACGGATTTTACATCCAAAAACACGTAACTTTTGTCTGAACTTTTTTTTTATATTTCTGATAGATGGCGCTGCATTCGGCGAAAATTGGGTAACCTTCGTTTTCTTCAAAGGGAATCCTCTATAATGACGCTACGTCGAAGAAAAGTAACTTTTGTCGGAAACATGTTTTTTCGAATTATCGTAAATATCTACGATAATTTTTTATCCGCTTTAACTAAAAAATGAAAATAAAAGTTACAATCTCCAATGGCCATCTATCAGAAAAAAAAAGTTCAGACAAAAGTTACGTGTTTTTGGATGTAGAATCCGAATCTGTAATAAAAAGTAGGGGTTCCTATTTAAGATTTCAAAGTTACCCCCGGCCCCATCCCTAGGGGGGCGGGAGGTGGATAATTTTTGTGGGATTGAATTGCGCCCTCGAAACTATTGAGGGTTTATTTGGAACATTTTTGTCGTACAATGCTTATTTTTCGAGATATTTAGCAGTGTCAAGTTAAAAAAAACACCCTGTGTATGTGTGTAACAACTTTATATAGGTGATTTTCATCTCGTTTGTGCTTTTTTTAATAAAATTATTTAAGGTTATCGTTAAAAATTTTAAATTACCTGTTCACTGAGAACTTCAGCAATGTAGCAAATTATAAAAATATTTAATATAAAAGATGAAGTTATTATAATATGTTGGAATATTTTCTTTTTTGTCTTGATTCCAAGCCTGAACATTTCAGATGTAACTCACGGGTTGTATTGTCACAATTTAAATGTTTCTCCGCAACAAGAATTCATTTATTGCTGCCGTTTTATTTTTATATCATTATTTTGATCATTGCTATTAACTAATTGAATATTGTAAAACTTATTAACGTGCACTTCATATTAAATATCTAAATTATTCTTAATTCTGTTTTACATACTATGATGGAACTATATCCGAGGATACACAAGGTTAACGAACCTCCTACTAATTCCATGAGACATGTCAAATATATAATTTCTTCTATATAAGATACAAAACTGCAAATACATGTACAATATGTTGTGATTGTTAGAAAAAGTAGTAAAGAAAGTTATTTGTGCTAATAACATTCATAGTATTGTTGCTGAATACGATAAAATAATAAAGTTTTATATGTATATCGAGTAACAGTTACCGCAAAAATTTATTTAGAATTATGAAGATCTAAATCAGTGTTCAAAATTACTTGCTTTATCGAGGCGTGTTTCGAGGTCTATACTTATTTTCTTCATCTAACTTCATATGCTCTCTCATCAAGTCTTGTGACTGGCTGTCGCAGTACTTAACCACAAGATCGTTAATTTTATAAAAACTGCGGGATTTTCCCCAATTTTTAAATAGTTTTTTTTTAAATTAGTTCTATTGTGTTAATTAGTTAGTTAATTAGTTCCATCAATTATATAATATAAATATATTGGTAGCATAGGTAAAATCTCATAATATTATGTAGAAATATATTCACAATAAAATCTTCTCTAAAAAACTAAAGAGTGTCTCGTATGTCTTACGAAATTGACGATTTTGAGGCTGAACACAATGATTGTCAATTACACCCTCGAAGAGTGAGCAGGAGAGGCAAGAAGAAAAAAGTAAGTACAGCCTTCAAAACTCGCTTCGAAAATGCAAGTAATTCTTACTGATTTAAGTGATTAAGATAATCAGAACAATTAGAACAGTTATATTACAGACATATTGATTTCAGCAATCAACGAATCAATCGAATATTGCGCTCCTTGTCAGCTACATAAGTGCTGACAGCGAAGGACTCGCGATCGAGCATGGTATCGCCCATGATCACTCAGTGAAGATGGTCTATCACTGAACGTTTATTTCACTGGAAGCTTTACGTAAGGCTTGGAATAGTATACGTAACGATTGGAATAATGCTTGCGCGGAGGGTGCATACTAATGTTGAGAGTGCCTTGTATTTGCTGTGTGTATTATTGCGATAATGTGCAGTTGTTGCAGCAATAGATAGAAGTAGCACATAATCGATACTTGAAACTGAAGTTTCGTGCGCCTAGTAAGTATTACAGCTTCAAACATGCAACTTCGGTCTAAAACTTTTGTGATTCGTGTACGAGTAAGATAAAATATTTTTCAGCAACATCTAAAATTAATATTAACATTATAAATGAAAGTGCGTAATTAAAATAGTTTGTTGAAAATAGGATATTGGGATATTTGGTATTAATTAATATTAATAAATTAGGATAAGAGTTAGTCTGACGTAGAAGGTTGATTCATCGCGTATGTTGCGAGTTTGGAAATATATTCTGTGTGTGCGTTGACACTGGCACACATTATTATTCTGTCATATTTTAATATTCGCACTAACAGTTGCAACTGGCTTTCAGTTATCATCTTTCTCTCACTTTAAAATAAATTTTACTTTTTCCAACGAAATATCAAATTATTTTTATCGATGTAATATTCGACCATATTATACAGTAAATATTGCAAAGTTTTACATTTGGGAATTTTGTTTTATTTTTAAATTTCTTCCCGTTCGATAATTTATGCATTAGTTGATTTGTTTTCCATAATAAGTGAAGTATTATGTATTATTTTATTATTTCTTTGCTCTCTATTTTGTTATTTATAATTTCATAACAAATAAAAATTTGTTAATTTCTTTACGCAATAAGGGTGCGAAGTATATTCAAATATGTTAATGCAGATTTAATTACCTGAAACAGTTATTAATTATACATGTGCTCTGTCACAATAATAAATATATTTATCTGGCTATTCAATGGATTTAAGAAAAAGTATCTAGCGACATTTTTACGAAACATGTTGTGTATGCATATGTTTCTTGCATATGTGTTGTATAAAGTATTCTTTGTACAAATTGTAAACTTGGCAAATTAAAAAATATCCTTCCGTATACTTACAGTGCCAAAAGTAGAGAGAGAGAGCTCAATCATTTTTCCAGCAGTAATTTTGACTACGATGCTAGATTTCAAAATTATCAAAACGAGGCCGAGGGCTGTGTTTCCAGGTAAAACATACCAATTTGTCATGTAGGCAGTTTCACCGACTTGGCCGCACTGTTACAGGCCGTTTTACATACTTGTTACAATCAGAATTTGAAAGTTGTCATCCCTTGCGGCCGGCTTTTCCATCCAAGCGCCTGCTAGCGGATGAATATTGAGAAGCTTGTTATTTATTGTAATATTATTTTCGAATCTCTCCGATTGTCAGCAGATGTCTGAATGGAAAAGTCGGCCGTTAAGAGACTGTAACTTTCAAACTTTGATTATAATTATATTGAATAGCGGCAAAATCAATCAGTGAAGCTAATACAACAAATTACTGATGAATCGTGTAATCAATTGCGAAGTAAAATCTCTGATATTTTTAATGAGCACTGCCGTTACGGTTACCTGCTCGGAAAGGATTTCTCCGATGTAACAAAATATAAAGATGTTGAAAGTAACTGATACCAATATTATACAATATGCTACTATATTTTGTTTATCGCCTTGGTTCCATTCCTAAAATAATAAAAAATCAGATAGCAAATAATAAAGCATCAGTGTAATTTTTGTGCTATGCGCGTACCGTGATGCAGTAATAGCCCAAGAGACACATATGCACCGTGCACCCTACTATTTCCACGAGACAAGTTATATTTGTAATTTTTTCCAAACGAGACACAAAACTACAAACATATTTATAATCTTGATAAATTAATTATGGTGTGTACAATTGATTATTTGTACATTTTCTCTTTTATACTTACTATGTATGTGTATATGTTCATATATTATAGGTTTATATATTTCAATATACACTCGTCAACAAAATTATCGCATAGATAAATTTAAATCGATATTTCGCAATGTTAAATGAGCATAATACCGCGGAACATTATCGTATTTGAAATCCTTTCTTTTTTATTTTAAAGAGTGAAGTCTGTACTTTAAGAAGCATTTATCGGATTTCGAATTTATTTTGTCCCCTTCCCGTAGTCTTTTAAAAAATAAAGACGTGTTGCGTCTTCAAAAAATTGCGTTAATTCTTATCCTACGAAGTGAAATAAATATTTTTCGTAAATTTTATGATAATCATCGTAAAGTATAGACTTTTTCCTGCAATTTAAAAAGAGCTGATTTACAATGGACGCGCAAGATTCGATCCTCCCCGTGGTGCGCATCGGGTAATGTTAATGCTGACGATAATTGATCAAAAATGCATAGGTAACTTTGATACGCCGTACAACATTGCGGAAGAAAGTTGTGCACACTTCTTCCTTATTTTTTTATTTGCAAGGAAATTTCGGTATTTTATGATGGTTATCGTAAGATTTGTGAAAAGAATTTATTCCATTCAGTAGAGTCAAGTTAATCAATTTAAAAAATGCATAGGTAACTTTGGTATATCGCAACTTCGCGAAAAAAAATCGTACAAAACTACTTTTTTTTTTTTAATTGCAGGGAAAAGTCTATACTTTACGGTGATTATCGTGAAATTTACAAAAAAAATTTCTTTTACACGTAGGATACGTCAAATTGTGCAATTTTTTGTAGACGCAATACGTCTTTACTTTTGAAAAGACTATAGGAAGGGGAGAGAATAAATTAAAAATGCTTCTTAAAGTACAGACTTCACTCTTTAAAATAAAAAAAAAAGATTTTAAATACGACAATGTTTCGCGGTATTAAATTTGCTTATTTAAATTTGTGCAAAATTTCGACATAAATTTACTTACGCGATAATTTTGTTGACGAATGTATATTTACAGTAGACTAGATTGGTATATTCGCAATAATCATTAAAGAATAATGCCAACATACTTTATTAAAAATAATATTTAACATATTATTAAACAAAAAGTAATTCTGGCTCAAATATGCGTATGAGTACAATACAGAAGTCTACATTTAAAATATTTATTCAGATCTTACCTCAATACTCTCAAATGGTGTTCCACTATAGCAGCAAACTTCTGCTTCGTAAAGTTCCCTTTCTCACTTTCCTCACTTGTGAGATTATTCAGCAAAGACATGAGAATCTTCAATTGACCACAGGCGTGCATGACGAAAACGGCGGTAAGACTGCATGTTGCTACAGCCACAGAATTCACCACAAATGTAGACAGAAACTGCATCGCGAACACTAACTCGTACGCCGGACTCGTCGTAGTGTCTACGATTTTGTTGTAGAACGCGAAGGGTAGTGAATGTATAGACATATTACTTTTCGAGGCCGGCTCTTCCATCGTCAGTCCTCTGAAAATGCTGTAGGAAAAGACGCCACTATGCATGAACATTGCAGCAAATAAGGCGATGAAGCGACCGATCTTGGCATTCCTCAGCATTAGCTCACGGTCTTCTGTTTTCGTCACGGTCTTCCAGTCGGTCTCGACGTGTTCGATGCATCGTCGTATGTCACTGATGTGCGTCAGTAACGAGCAGTACTTGAGACTCGCCAGCGCCCAGTTACTGAGAGGACCAAACTCACGGACTTTCGTTTCTATGTCCTTGGTCTCATCCAAGAAGATGCCTAACGCGCAAGGCACCATGGTGCCGACAATTAAAAAAACGCACGTTATTAACAAAATATCCGAAAAAATTTTCTCCTTGATCGACGAGTCTGCCACGGGCCAGACACTTATTGGTTTTAGTAGCCAGCGAATCGGCTGTATGCTGTACTCATTGTCCTCCATGTAACTCAATGTGATCAGAGATCGCTCTCGAGAGACGCTCTTCATGTTTGTTTCGCAAACGCGCAGACACGATTGAGAACAATCGCGAGGGGACTATTTAAAACGCATGCGAGGTGATAGTCAACGCGTGCGCGTTATATACCGACTACACTTTCGTACACAATACAACCGTCTCTTAGCTAATCGATATTTACGGAGACAGTAATGTGATATGATAGTGAGTTTATCGTAGACAATGAAAGCAATAGTAAATTGTCTGATCATCTTGCCGTAAAATTCATTTATTTTTCTATCTCTTTTATTACTTTCAACTGTATCTCTAGTAAGATAATTTCATTTAAACTTATTAGTGCTTTTGAATTTTTAAGTCTGTATATAATAACAATTTTTTGCATCATTTTCTGGTAAATTTATTGTTAGTATTTCTCTTGTTTCGTTTCTGTTTGAAGTTGGGGTCAAGAGACTGTACTGCAAACAGAGCAGGGCAATGCCCGCATTTATATCGATTGGTTCCAAAAGTAAAGGGTGAAACTTTGTTCTAATCAATATACGAATAAAGCTCGCACAGGTCGTTGCACCAAAATAATCAACTGTCACGTAGGGAAGGGTGTTTGCAACAGTACAAGCGGGTATAACTGCTTTTAAATTTGCATTTACAACTGTACAGAGAGCTGCAGGTCTCCTTTTTTCTCATTAATGAGATTTATTAAATATTCTATTTTGGAAATATTTCAACTGTTCTATATAAAATATGATTCCACATTACATATTCTTTGCTATATTTTACATAGCCATTGTTCGTAATATATTTAAATACACTACGGAAGTCTTGACTACCTAAAATAATAATTCGTTCATTTAAAATACCTCAATGATCAGATTAGAACAATTAAACATATGATATATATATATATATATATATATATATATATATATCTCCATATATATTTTAATAAATAAATCATAAATATTTCATAAATTGCATGTTTAAATTTTAAACTTTTAAATTTTAAATCAGAATCTTAAACAAAAAACAAAAATATTTTTACGGGTAATATATGTTTGTTACATACATCGCCAAATGTTGTTATAGATAAATTAAATAGCTTGCCCGCAGTTATCTTGATCACATTACTCGATCGTGCGATTATCAAAATAAGACCAAGCGCAGTTCTATGACGTAGTTTATACCAATTAGTCATATATGCCATTTCCCCAACATTTTTACACTAATAAATATATACAGATATTTTGAAAATTCCTGTGAAGTGTCTTAGAAATCTAAAAATTAAGCTTAAAATGCTTATTTAATTAAATATTACGAAACGTCAATATAAATATTGCATTTTGCTAGAGACGTAAGTAAATTTTATCTTCTTTATATGTTATAATAAGATATTTCTATTTAATTTTATAATCAAGGGAGAAAATTTCACGTTCCACAAAAATATAAATTTTATCTTGATATACAGATGATAATAATATATGATAAAAATGTGATCGATATATCATAGAAATATATTGCAATAATATATTTTATCTTATATTTTATATATTATATATTTTAATATCTTTTTAGTGTAAATTTATTGTAAAAAAATTAGCTATACAAATAATTTCATTATATTACCTGTTCGGTAAGAACCTCACTGATATAGCAAAATATAAAAATATTGAATCCCATCGATAGATATACAAGAACATATGACATTATTTTAGCTACATCAAACGCAGCCCAATTCTACAAAATCAAAGTATAAGTTTATTTAGCATAGAAGAAAGTTAACTTACTTTCTCCATTTCCATATTCCATATTACGATTAGTAATTAGTAGAAATATTGTCAGTTTTTTATAATGCAATCTTGACATACAAAATCTTTTGACAAAAAATGAATTTTGACCAAAAATGAATTTTGTTAATGTATCTCTAATAATATAGTTTTCTTTTCAGATAATTAGCATACCATGAGAGCATAATATCCAAGTAAACACATATTTATTGTGCATCCCATCAATTCCGCGAGACAGGCTTTATGCATAATGCTCTCCACGCGTGTTATAAAACTGCAATACATATATATATATATATATATATATATATATATAAGTAACTATATATGCATAAAGGCAAAAAAGTGCACAAGTATGACAAAATGGAAAAAAGAATGCACATCGATCTTAAAGCCTCATTGTGCTCGCTAATGTGAGCTTGCGCTAAGTGTATGTGAAGTTCAACAATTAAATAAAGATACCTCAGGACTCTTAAATGATGTTCCACGATATTGGCCAATTTCTGTTCAGGCAGATTTCCTTCATTGTTCTTTTCAGTAAGCTCGTTCAACCACACATACAGCACATTCAGCTGACCACAAGCGTGCATCGCGAAAACGGCAGCGAGGCTGCAAATACACACTGTAGAAGCACTCGTTACATAGGTTGACATAAATTGCACGACTAGCATGATCTCATTTGCTGGACTGAATCTCGTGTCGATGAACTTCTGGTACAACGGACACGTCATCGGATACATGGTGACGGTTTTATTATCGATAACTACAGTCACAGTCTTCATCGCCTTAGCTATGCTAAAAAGAAATGCACCGCCCTGCATGAATACCGCGCACATCGCGGCGATGAAGCGACCTGACTTGGCGTAATGCAGCATTAATTCGCGATTATCAGTCTTTCGTACGAGCTTCCAATCTGCTTCCATATGATGTATACAATTGCGAATGTCGCCACTTCGGCTAAGTAACGTCCAATAATTGACTGAGCCCATAATCCTGTGAATTAGGGGACCGATGGCGTTTAGTTTTGATGGGATGTCCTGCGCCTCGAATGACACGTATAATAGGCACGGTATCGTAATAATTGCCACCACAACCGAGCAGACCGGAATTAGCACTATCGCGGATAACTTTTCCCCTACGGTCGACGTGCGCGTTTGAGGCCAAGCCCCGATAGATATGAGAAACCATCGACTCAATTTTAAGCTATAATTATTGTTCTTAATCGATTCAATATTGCTTGATACACGCTTGAGACTTGACATGATTGCTTCATGAAGGTGCACGGCAAACTATCACGACAGGCAGTGCATTTGCTACACGTTTGAGGTGGATACAAAGCAGCGCTTGCGCTGACATTCGGAGAAGTTTTGTGAACGAAACATTCGTGTAATTTCTCTTAGGGAGGTGGTACGTTCGATCAATAATTATTCGTCGGAAAAAGCTTGTATTACCTGTTGTTCTGCGAAAGGATATCGCGCGCAGCAAACACAATAAAAACGAATGTTTAGAAATGAATCATAGTGTGCTACGATTTAGTGAATTTCTAACAATTTTCGTTATATTTCTCTACTTTTTTATGTGCAGGAAAATTATGTAAGTAAAAAATAATATAGATGGTGAGATAGAGTATTTTTAGAGTAACGAAAAGTATTTTATATTATTTGAATATTGTTCATAAAACAACTTATATAACAAACAGTTCATAAAGAAACAGTTATTTAAATATTAATAATTAACAGTTTAAATATTAACAGTTATTTAAATATTGATATTGAATTTCTGGTTGATTAGAGATATCGTGTAATCTCTTGAAAATAATATTGACCGCAAACAAATTAAATATTGTGGCAAAACTAACTGCATTTTTAAATATACTTGTATTTTATCTTGAAAATATACTTATTTTTCTGCAAAATATGTCATCTACACATTTTCTAACTTACTATATTTCATACAGACATCGTTTGCAATACATTTATATACGCTAAAGAAGTTTTAATTATCTGAAACAACAAAGTGTCTTATTTATACCTGCCTATACATATGGAAAAACATTTTAAAAGGTTGAAATTTCAAATATTGATTGAATCACGAAAATAAATAAATAAATTAATTAAATTAATTGATAAAAATGTAATAATCCAATTTTTGGTTTGCTAATTTTTACAATTTTATCATACAAATTATTAAAATTTGATGTTGTTTATCAAATGTTTCTTAATATAATATTGTTAATGACGATGTATATGACTTACGTCCCCAAACGTAGCGATAGACAGATGAAATATTTTTCCCGCTGTTATTTTGATTACATTATTTGACCGTGCTATTATTAATATAATGGCACGCGCAGTTTTATAATTCAACTTGTACCAATTAGTCATGTATACCATCCGACCGACGTTCCTACACTAATAAATTAATTCAAACATTACTCTAAATCATTATGACTAATTAAGAGTTGTTAATGAGATATAAGAATGTTAAAAGACATAAACAGTTTGAATACAAATACTCGACTAAAAAGTGTTATAAATTTTCTTACTATACTGAATAAATTATAAGAAAAGCTACTTCGTCTTAAATTACTGAATAAATTATAAAAAAAGCTACTTCGTCTTTGAGATATTACCTGTTCGGTGATAATCTCTCCGATATAACAAAATATAAAAATATTAAAAGCCATTGATATATATATCGTAATCAATGACATTATTTTTCCTGTGCTAAACACACTCCAATTCTATAAAATTAAAACTTCAGTTCATTTTTACGTAAGAAAAATGTACAATTGTATTTTTGGAGCTAATTTTATAATTAGATAAAATTTTATATATATATATATATATATATATATATATAAGCATATATATCGTTACATATATCAGATATATATAATATATATAGAAAAAAATATTTAAATATATAAATATATTAACTATTGGTTAGTTAATTATTACAATTTTATCATACAAAATATTAACATTTAATGTAGTTTATCAAATGTTTCCTAATATAATATTATTATAATAACGATATATATGACTTACATCTCTAAACGTGGCAACAGACAAATTAAATAATATATATTATAATTATATATTTGCAATTACATATATTTAAATATATATTATATATATATATATATATATTCAAATAAATATAATTTTAATGTATCTTTAATAAGATATTTTTTCTTTTCAGATAATTAGCGTACCATAACAAAATAATATCCAACTAAACACATATTCAGCGTGCATCCCATTAATTCCACGAAACAGGCTTTATACATAATATTCTCCATACGTCCTATGAAACTGAAACATATCTATCTAGTTTTAACATGTTTTGTTCAGAACGTACACTGTTTTGCCGACTTGCAAATCTAGTAGCATCAAGTTAACTTGTAGCATCAAGTTAAGCTTCATAAAATTTCAGAAAACACTTGTATCGTGCAACATAATCGATATATCTAATTATTTTTGTTTAAAAGTTAATACACATATAAGATGCAGTGAAAGCACCACAGTTAAATAAAGTACCACAAAACTCTTAAGTGATGTTCGACGATAGTGGTCAATTTTCGTTGAGCTAAATAGTTTTCCTTGGCATAATCTTCCACGAATTCGTTAAACCACGCGGACAACATGTTCAATTGACCACAGGCATGCATCGCAAACACAATGGCAAGACTACAAATACACACTGTGGAGGAATTCATTATGAAGCTCGATATGAATTGCATACTAATCATGATTTCATTCGCCGGACTAAATCTCGCGTCGATAAGCTTGCGATACGCTGGACATGACAACGGACGTGTCGTGACGGTTACATTATTGTGAATAAAGGTTACGGTTTTCATTGTTGAATAAATGTTAAACAGAATTGAACTGATTTGCATGAATATTGCGCAGGCTCCGGCCATATAACGGCCAATCTTGGCGTGTTTCATCATCACCTCGTAATCCTCGATTCTCTGAGCGACATGCCAGTCCTTTTCCATATGTTTTATGCATTCATGAATCGCTTTGCTGTGTGTAAGTAGTACCCAATAATTCCAGGAGCCCATTATTCTATGCACTAGCGCACCGAGAGAATTTAATTTCATTTGGATGCCCTTCGCCTCGAAAAGTATATACAATAAGCACGGTATGCTAATTACTGCCACAATGGACCACCAAATAGGAACAAGTATTAATGAGGAGAGCCTCTCTATTATGCTGGATGTTCGTGTTTGCGGCCAAGCACCGATAGATAAAAGAAACCATCGGCTGAATTGTAAACTATAATCATTGTTTTTTTTCGATTTAATATCGCTTGGTACACGCGTAAAACCCGACATGATCGCTTCATGAAGATGCACGATATACTATCATGACGGGCAGTGTTAGACATTTGAGGTGGATAGAAAGTAGCGCATGCGCTGATATTCGGAGAAATTTACGGAACTGAACATTGATGTAATTATTCTTAGCGAGGTGGTACGTGTATGCTCAATCAATAATTATTCGTCGAAAAAAGCTTGCATTATCTGTTATCGTGCAAGAGGATGTCGCGTGCAGCGAATACAATAAGAACGAATGTTTAAAAATGAGTCATAGTATACTTCGATTTAGTGAACTTCTAGCATGTTTCCATTATTTCTCTCTACTTTTTATATGTATTAAACAGAGAAATTATGAAAATAAAAATAATATGAATGGTGAGATAAAAGATAAATATTATGAATGGTGAGATATAAGAGAAAGTATTTAAATAATATAAATATATTTAAATATTGTTTGTAAAATAATTTAAAAAACAAACAGTTTATGAAAAAACAGATATAAAATTTTGATATTGAATTTTTAGATGATTAAAGGTATTGCTTGAAAATATACTTATTTTTTTGCCAAGTATGTCATCTACACGTTTTTAACTTACTACATTTTATGTAGACATTGTTTGCAATACATTCATATACGCTAAAGACGTTTTAATTATCTGGAACAACAAAGTGTTTTATTTATACGTGCATATATATTTATGGAAAAATATTTTAAAAAGTTGAACCATTAAATATAGATTGAATCACCAAAATAAATTAATATCAATTAATGAAATTAAATGAAAGAAATAAAATAATTTAATTTTTGAATAGCTAATTTTTACAATTTTATCATACAAAATATTAACATTTGATGTAGTTTATCAAATGTTTCTTAATATAATATTATTATAATGATGATGTATATGACTTACATCTCCAAACGTGGCAATAGACAAATCAAATAATTTTCCTGCTGTTATCTTGATCACGTTATTTGACCGTGCAATTATTAATATAAAACCACGCGCAGTTTTGTAATTCAACTTGTACCAATTGGTCATGTATGCCATTCGACCAACGTTCTTACACTAATAAATTAATTCGAATATTACTCAAAATCATTATTATGACTAACTGAGTATTAGCAGTAAAATATAAAAATATTAAGGAAAAATAAAAAATTTGACAAAGAAATAGATTATATAAATTTTTTGACTGTTCTGCATAAATTGTAAAAAGTATTATTTTGATCTTAAGACATTACCTGTTCGGTGATAATTTCCCCGACGTAGCAAAATATAAAAATATTAAAAGCCATTGATATGTATACCGTAATCAATGACATTAATTTTGCAGTGCTAAACGTACTCCAATTCTAATCAAATATATCATAAATCAAAATTTATATTAATTTTTATATAAGAAAAACGTAAGAAAAACGTTTAATATTTTCGGATTTTATAATTAACTAAAATTGTATCTATATATAATAGTAAATATGTATATGTATATATATATATATATATATATATATATATATATATATATATATGTTTATGTATATATGTATATATTTCTTTAAATATGATTTTAATGTACCTCTAATAAGATATTTTTTTTTTCAGATAATTAGCATACCATAACTAAATAGTACCCAATTAAACACATATTCAACGTGCATCCCATTAATTCCACGAAACAGGCTTTATACATAATGCTCTCTATACGTCCTATAAAACTGAAACACATCTATTTAGTTTTAACACGTCTGATTCGAGACGTGCATTATTTTGCCGACTTGCAAATCTATTACAAATATATATTTTTGCAGTAACAAGTTATATCTCATAATATTTTGAAAAACAATTTAACGTGTAACATAATCGAGATATCTTATTATTTTTTAATAAAAATTAATGTGCACATAAGATGCAGTGAAAGCACCACAGTTAATAAAGTACCACAGGACTCTTAAGTGATGTTTGACGATTGCAGTCAATCTTCGTTCAGCTAGATAGTTTTTCTTCCCATAATCCTTGTCGAATTCGTTAAACCACGCGGACAACATGTTCAGCTGACCACAGGCGTGCATTGCAAACACAATGGCGAGACTACAAATACACACTGTGGAGGAATTCGTTAGGTAGCTCGATATGAATTGCATACTAATCATGATTTCATTCGCCGGACTAAATCTTGCGTCGAGAAGCTTGCGATAGGCTGGACATGACAACGGATGTATCCTAGTGGTTACGTTATTGTTAATAAAGGTTACGGTTTTCATTGTTGTAAATATATTAAACAGAAGTGCACTGCCCTGCATAAATATCGCACAGACTGCGGTCATATAACGACCAATCTTGGCGTGTTTCATCATCACCTCAGTATCCTCGATTGTCTTCTCAACATGCCAATCCTTTTCCATATGTTTTATACATTCATGAATGGCTTTGCCGTGTGTAAGTAGTATCCAATAATTCAAGGAGCCTATTATTCGATGTATCAGCGGAAGGAGAGGACTCAATTTCGTCTGCATGTCCCTCGCCTCAAGAAATACATATAGGAGGCACGGTGTGATAATTATTGCCACTGCGGACGACAAAATGGGAACAAGTATTATCGAGGAGAACTTCTCCATTATGCTGGATGTGCGTGTTTGCGGCCAAGCGCCAATCGATATGAGGAACCATCGGCTCAATTGTAAACTGTAATCGTTGTTCTTTTTCGACTCATTGTTCGTTAGACGCTTGAGACCCGACATGATCGCTTTATGGAGCTGCACGGCATACTATCACGCCAGGCAGAAATACAAGTGCACTTGCTAGAAGTTTGAGGTGAATACAAAGCAACGCATGCGCTGATATTCAGAAAAGTTTAGTGCACGGTACATTTATGTAATTACTCTTAGGGAGATAGTACGTGTACGTACGATCAATAATTATTTCTTGAAATAAACTTGCGTTACTGGTCCTCTCCTGCGAGAGGATACGATATGCAACAAACATAATAAGAACGAATGTTTAGAAATAAATTTTAGTGCTTCGATTTAGTAAATTTCTAGCGAATTTCCATTACTCTTCTCGACCTTCTTGTGTGTATTAAACAGGACAATTATATAAGTTAAAGATATAATAAATGGTGAGATAAAAGGAAAAATATTTTATATTACTTAAATATTGTTTGTGAAATAATTTATAAAATAAATAAATTTCCAAACAAAAAATTATTTAAATATTGATATTGAAATTCTGGATGATTAAAGGTATCGTGATTTATTGAAAATAATGTTGATCGCAAACAAATTATACATATTGACAAAACTAGTTTTAATCATATTTATATTCTATCTGCAAAATATACTTATTTTCTTGTGAAAAATGTCATCTATATGTTTTCTAATTTATTACATTTCACATAGACAACGCTTTCAACAAATTTACATATGCTAAGGAAGTTTTAACAATCTGAAACAATAAGGTTATATTATCTCAATATATGATATAGAAAAATATTTTAAAATGTTAAAATTTGAAGTACTGCTTAAATCATTAAAGTAGATAAATCAACTAATCAAACTAATTGATTAAATAAAAATCAAATCACAGTCTAATTTTTAAGTATAGGATAATTAATTTTTATAGTCTTATTATATAAATTATTAACATTTGATGTAGTTTATCAAATGTTTCTTAATAGAATATTGTTATAATGAAAATGTGTATGACTTACGTCCCCAAACATGGTGATAGACAAATGAAATATCTTCCCCGCTGTTATTTTGATTATGTTATTTGACCGTGCAATTATTAATATAAAGCCACGCGCAGTTTTGTAATTCAATTTGTACCAATTGGACATGTATGCTATCCGACCGACTTTTGTACACTAATAAGTTAATCCATATATGATTTAAAATTATAATGACAATAAGGGGGTAAGTAGTAAGATATAAAAATGTTAAAGGAGACAAATAAGTCTGAATACAAATATCCGGCAAGAAACTATGTTATATAATTTTATATAACTATAATTTTATATACATATATTTTATATAACTATATTATGATTCTTCTTCTATACGATATAAATTATAAGAAATATTACTTTGTCATTGAGATGTTACCTGTTCTGTGATAATCTCCCCGATGTAACAAAATATAAAAATATTAAAAGCCATTGAAGCACATATCGTAGCAGTTGTGAACATTCTTGATTTAGTAAGTATACTCCAATTCTACCAAATAAAAATTTAAGTTTATTTTCGCGTAACAAAAATGTTCAATTATATTTTCAGAGGTAATTTTATAATTAAATAAAATATTATATATATGTATATATAGGGTATTTCACACTCTCCTCCGGGCATTTTGTGGGAACGTGGAACAGTTTGAGGTGAACATAAAAGTCCTATATAGTTTTGCAATATTCGCAATAATTATCGAGATATTAATTGTAGAAAATTTGTGAATGATCATGCAAAATATGGTAAATGAATTATAGTAACAACGACTGCCGTCGTGTACTTATACTTTAGGTCAAATTGAACAAAAAAGTCCTCTACCATTTTCCAAATAATCATATAGATTTTTAATTATTAATTAAAGAAGATTATTGCACGATTTTGCGTAATATTGCACTCATCTTGTTAAATTAATAATTAAAAATCTATGTGATTATTTGCAAAATGGTAGAAGACTTTTTTGTTCAATATGACCTAAAGTATAAATACACGACAGTAGTCGCTATTATAACTCATTTACCATATCCTGCACGATTACTCACAAATTTTCTACAATTAGTATCTCGATAATTATTGCGAATATCGCAAAACGGTATAGGACTTTTATGT
>NW_022639482.1:1457033-1461133 GCF_010583005.1 Odontomachus brunneus
TTGCACTCATCTTGTTAAATTAATAATTAAAAATCTATGTGATTATTTGCAAAATGGTAGAAGACTTTTTTGTTCAATATGACCTAAAGTATAAATACACGACAGTAGTCGCTATTATAACTCATTTACCATATCCTGCACGATTACTCACAAATTTTCTACAATTAGTATCTCGATAATTATTGCGAATATCGCAAAACGGTATAGGACTTTTATGTTCACCGCAACCTGTTTTATGTTCCCACAAAATACCCGGAGGAGAGTGTGAGACACCCTGTATATATATATATATATATATATATATATATATATATATATATATATATATAATATATAATTAGAACCTTAATTGCATATATTTTAAGGAATATATTTACATATATTTCTTTAAAATATCCACTACCTGTATTAAAATATTTTACTTTTGAGATAAGTAACATACCATAACAAAACAATTTCCAACTACACACAAATTTAGCGTGCATCCCACCAATTGCACGAAACAGCCTTTATACATAATATTCTCTATACGTTCTATGAAACTGAAATGTCAAATTCATCTATTTAATTTTAATATGTTTAGTTTGTAACGTGCGTTGTTTTACTGACATATTATATAAATCTACTAAACAGAATTATATTTTTTGCAGCATTAAATCATGCCTTATAAAATCTTGGAAAGCACTTAATTTATCGCGCAGTATAATCAAGATATCTAATTATCTTTAAATAAATGTTAATGTATAAGATACAGTGAAAGCACCACAGTTAAATAAAGTACCATAAAACTCTTAAGTGATGTTTGACGATAGCGGCCAATCTTCGTTCAGCAACATAGTTTTCCTTTGTATTATCCTCGTTGAATTCGTTAAACCACGCGGACAACATGTTCAGTTGACCACAAGCGTGCATTGCAAACACAATAGCGAGACTACAAATACACACTATGCAGGAACCCGTTATGTAGCTCGATATGAATTGCATACTAATCATGATTTCATTCACCGGACTAAATCTTGCGTCGATAAGCTTACGATACGTTGGACATGACAACACACGTGTCGTGGTGGTTACGTTATTGTGATTTAAGGTTACGGTTATCAATACTGTACGTATATTCAACAAAAATACACTGCTCTGCATGAGAATCGCGCATACTATGGTTATATAACGGCCTATCTTGGCATGTTTCATCATCACCTCAGTATCCTCGATTCTCTGAACGATGCGCCAATCTTGTTCCATATGTTTTATACATTCCTGAATAGCTTTACCGTATGTGAGTAGTATCCAGTAAATAAAGGAGCCCATTAATCTATGCACTAGTGGACCGAGAGAATTTAATTTCATTTGGATGCCCTTCGCCTCGAAAAATATATATAATAGACACGGTACGGTATATATTGCCACTATGAACGACCAAATGGGAACAAGTACTATTGTGGAGAGTCTCTCTATTATGTTGGATGTGCATGTTTGCGGCCAAGCGCCAATCGATATAAGGAACCATCGGCTCAATTGTAAACTGTAATCGTTGTTTTTTTTCCACTCAGCACTGTTCGCTAGACGTTTGAGACGCGACATGATCGCTTTATGGAGTTGCACGGCACACTATCACGCCAGGCAGAAATACAAGTACACTTGCTAGAAGTTTGAAGTGAATACAAAGCAGCGCATGCGCTGATATTCAGAAAGTTTAGTGCACGAAACATTCATGTAATTACCTTTAGGGAGATAATACGTGTACGTATGATCAATAATTCCTTGAAATTAGCTTGCGTTATTGGTCCTCTTTTGTGACAGGATACGATGTGCAACAAACATAATAAGAACGAATGTTTAGAAATGAATTATAGTGCTCCAATTTAGTAAATTTCTAGCAAATTTTCATTAGTCTTCTCGACCTTCTTGTATGCATCAAACAGGACAATTATATAAGTTAAAAATATGATAAATGGTGAGATAAAAGGAAAAATATTTTATATTACTTAAATATTGTTTGTAAAATAATTTATAAAATAAATAATTTTCCAAATAAAAAATTATTTAAATATTGATATTGAAATTCTGGATGATTAAAGGTATCGTGATTTATTGAAAATAATGTTGATCGCAAACAAATTATATATATTGAAACAAAACTAGTTTTAATCATATTCTATCTGGAAAATATATTTATTTTTCTGCGAAACATGTCATCTACATGTTTTCTAATTTATTACATTTCACATAGACAACGCTTTCAACAAATTTATATATGCAAAGGAAGTTTTCATAATCTGAAAAAGTAAGGTGTCTTATCTCAATATATGATATAGAAAAACATTTTAAAAAGTTAAAATTTAAAGTACTGCTTAAATCATTAAAGTAGATAAATCAACTAATCAAATTAATTGATTAAATAAAAATCAAATCACAGTCTAATTTTTAGGTATAGGATAATTAATTTTTACAATCTTATTAGTCTAATTTTTAGGTATAGGATAATTAATTTTTACAATCTTATTATATAAATTATTAACATTTGATGTAGTTTATGAAATGTTTCTTAATGGAATATTGTTATAATGAAAATGTGTATGACTTACGTCCCCAAACTTGGTGATAGACAAATGAAATATCTTTCCCGCTGTTATTTTGATCACGTTATTTGACCATGCAATTATTAATATAAACCCACGCGCAGTTTTGTAATTCAATTTGTACCAATTAGTCATATATGCTATCGAACCGACTTTTGTACATTAATAAGTTAATTTATGTATGATTTAAAATTATGATGACAATAAGGGGATAAGTAGTAAGATATAAAAATGTTAAAGGAGACAAACAAGTCTGAATACAAATATCCAGCAAAAAACTATGTTATATAATTTTTTTGACTATACGATATAAATTATAAGAAATACTACTTTGTCTTTGAGATGTTACCTGTTCTGTGATAATCTCGCCAATGTAACAAAATATAAAAATATTAAAAGCCATTGAAGTATATATCGTAGCAACTGTCAATATTTTTGATTTAGTAACTCCATATATACTCCAACTCTACAAAATAAAAATTTAAGTTTTTTGCGTATAATAAAAACGTCCAATTGTATTTTCAGAGGTAATTTTACAATCAAATAAAATGTTATATATAATATATATACAAGATGTCTCACACTCTCCTCCAGGCATTTTGTGAGGAGGTAGGACAGGTTGAGGTGAACATAAAAGTCGTATACCGTTTTGCGATATTCGCAATAATTATCGAGATATTAATTGTAGAAAACTTGTAAATGATCATACAGAATATGGTAAATGAGTTATAGTAGCGACGACTGCCGTCGTGTACTTATACTTTAGGTCAAATTGAACAAAAAAGTCTTCTACCATTTTCCAAATAATCACATAGATTTTTAATTATTAATTAAAAAAAATTATTATTGCACGATTTTACGTGATAATGCTCTTTGTAAGACTCATCTTCTTTGTATTCACCTCAATCTGTTCTACGTCTCCACAAAATGTCCGGAGGAGAGTGTGAGACACCCTGTATATTATATGATAGTATATACAAGGTGTCTCGCGTAAAACATGCCAAAAGAAAAATATAAGTAGAACAGATAAAACTAAACAAAAATTGTAGAGATCATTTTTCAAACAACCACGTAAAATTTCGAGGTATTAATAAAAATAGTTGGACAAATTAGAGCGCGACGACGCGGCAGGCGGGACATACGGCTTGCCGCGGCCGGCGGAAAAAATGGACGATTGCTCGCGAATCTATCTTATAGGCCAGAGAGGTGAGTTGTTTGGCATACGGAAATGGGTAGTTTCGTGTGTGCGTACGTGTACGTGTGCGCTCGTCCATTTTCTTCACCAGCCGCGGCGAGCCGTATGTCCCACCTGTCGTGTTGCGTGCTCTAATTTGTCCAACTATTTTTATTAACATCTCGAAATTTTACGTGGTTGTTTGAAAAATTACCTCTACAATTTTTGTTCATTTTATCTGTTCTACTTATATTTTTCTTTTAGCATGTCTTACGCGGGACACCCTGTATATATATATATATATATATATATATATATATATATATATATATATATATATATAT
>NW_022639482.1:1461143-1475027 GCF_010583005.1 Odontomachus brunneus
TATATATATATATATATATATATATATATATATATATATATATATATATGTATAAAATTATATATATAAATATTTATTTATACATTCTATGAAACTAAAACGTCAAATTCATCTATTAAATTTTAATATGTTTAGTTCGTAACGTGTGTTGTTTTACTGACATAAATCTATTAAATCTACTAAATCTACTAAACAGAAATATATTCTTTGCAGCATTAAATCATGCCTTATAAAATCTTGGGAAGTACTTAATTTATCGCGCAGCATAATCAAGATATCTAATTATTTTTAAATAAAAGTTAATGTATAAGATGCAGTGATAGCATTACAGTTAATTAAAGTACCACAAAACTCTTAAGTGATGTTTGACGATAGCGGCCAATTTTCGTTCAGCAACATAGTTTGTATTATTCTCGTTGAATTCGTTAAACCACGCGGACAACATGTTCAGTTGACCACAAGCGTGCATTGCAAACACAATGGCGAGACTACAAATATACACTGTGCAGGAACCCATTATGTAGCTCGATATTAATTGTATACTAATTATGATTTCATTCACCGGACTAAATCTCGCGTCGGTAAGCTTACGATACGTTGGACATGACAACGCACGTGTCGTGGTGGTTACGTTATTGTGATTTAAGGTTACGGTTATCAATACTGTACGTATATTCAACAAAAATACACTGCTCTGCATGAATATAGCACAAGCTGCGGTCATGTAACAGCCCATCTTGGCATGTTTCATCATCACCTCAGTATCCTCGATTCTCTGAACGATGCGCCAATCTTGTTCCATATGTTTTATACATTTGTGAATATCTTTATCGTATGTGAGTAGTATCCAGTAAATAAAGGAGACCATTAATCTATGCACTAGTGGACCGAGAGAACTTAATTTCATTTGGATGCCCTTCGCCTCGAAAAATATATATAATAAACATGTATATACTGCCACTATGAATGACCAAATGGGAACAAGTATTATTGTGGAGAGCCTCTCTATTATGCTGGATGTGCGTGTTTATGACCAAGCGCCGATAGATAAGAGAAACCATTGGCTGAATTGTAAACTATAATCATTGTTTTATTTCGACTTAATATCGCTTGGTACACGCGTAAGACTCGACATGATCGCTTTATGAAGGTTCACAGCTGACTGCGATGGTCAGTGCATAGTTGAATGTTCAGTAGAATAGCTTGCGCCATTCGTTTAGAGAGGTTTTGCAAAGGACAATGTTTCTGTAATCGCTCTGAGAAAGGTAGAACGAGTTATTTAATCAATATTAATTTGACGGAAGAAACGCGCGTTGGCGATTTTCTGAATATTATGCGTATTACGAGGGATTATAAAAGTAAGTGCGTTGAAGTGACATAATATGTTTGAAATTAATTATGTTACTGATGGCTCTTCTTCTTTTATTATTTTTCACTTTTTTGTACATAGTACTGAAACATAAAGAAATCAATTTCAATATATAATTTGAAATACTTATCGTATTTTGTGTGTGTGTGTGTGTGTGTGTGTGTGTGTGTGTGTGTGTGTGTGTGTGTGTGTGTGTGTGTGAAGCAACATAATATATGCTTTATACAAAATATATATTTTGTACACTTCTTAACTTAGATATGTTTTATGTTGTCATCGTTCGTAATATATTCAAATATGCTATAGAGGTCTTAAATACCTGAAAAAAATTAAGTTATCTGAAAAACTACCGTTTAGAACAAAAAGTTGCGTAAGGATTTTTATTGCTTATCTTTTTTGAGAATTCTTCTCTCTCTTCTATAGTATTTCGATATATACATAAAAAAATAAGCATAATGTAAATAAATTTTTGGACACTATACTTGTGTACTTACATCACCGAAAGTTGCAATAGACAATTGAATTATTTTTCCTGCGGTTATTTTGATGACGTTACTCGATCGTGCAATAATCAAGATGAGACCACGTGCAGTCTTGTGATGTAAGTTATACCAATTAGTCATATACGCCACTTGACCGACAAGTTTGCACTGACAAATTAATATGGATATTTTTCATTTTCTTAGTATTGTTAATCAGCTTTAGAATATTAAAAAATTTTAAATGCAATACTAAATATGCGCTTTTTAAAAAAATAAAACACGTGTATAGAAATAAGATATCACACTTTAGCAACTTTATATAATAATTGAATTGCATTAAATTTTTCAATAAAATTGAACAAGTAAATTACGAGAAATATTATTTTGATTTCGAGATGATACCTTTTCGATGAGAATCTCGCCAATGTAGCAAAATATAAAAATATTAAAAGCCATTGATACATACACTATAATATAAGAAGTTATTTGTGCTGCATCAAACGTACCCCAATTCTGAAAAAAATTAAAATGCAGAGCTCTTCGTATCATTTAAGAGGGAATATAATTATTTATTTATCTCTCAATTATATATTCGATGTCTACCTTTTCCGATATCTAGTTTATAATTCAATAAAGATTACTTGTATTTTGTAAACAGATGCTTAAAATAAAATATCCATTTCCTTACAAGACTTTAGCATACCATAAGGACATAGTATCCAAGTAAACACATAATTATTGTACATCCCATTAATTCCACGAGACAGGCTTTATGCATAATATCCTCTACGCGCGATATAAAACTGAAATGTACATGCAAAAATATAATGTAATTGACTTTCTTTTGCAGAAACATATTCACATATTGCTTTGTTAAGCATGTTCATATTTTTTTGTCGGTGATGATAAATAATACTTCCAGTTATTTCAAAAAGGATCATTAATTTGTTATTAAAGTAACGAGAATGTTTGGATCTTTAAGTAAGTAATATATAAAGTAATATCATCTAATGTGCATTAAAACATGCAATTTTTAAGTACATACTTTAATATTTTCAGGTGATGCTCGACGATGCCAATCATTTTCTGCTCGGTCACATGATTTTCCTCTTTCTGGTCCGTAAGTTCATTCAACCGCATGTACAGTATGTTCAATTGACCAGAAGCATGCGTTGCGAAGACAGCGGCTAAACTGCAAACACCGACTGTTGAGGAACTCACTATAAATGTCGACATGATTTGCACAAGCAGCACGATCTCATTCACAGGGCTGAATCTTATGTCGATGATCTTGCTGTATATTGGACACGTCATTGGATGCATTGTGATAGTCTCGTTACCGACTATGATGGTGACTGTTTGCACTGCCTTGGCTACACCATAAAGGAATGTACCGCCCTGCATGATTATTGCACAGATCACGGCAATCACGCGACCGAACTGGGCGTGCTGCAGCATCACCTCGCGATCATCGGCTTTTCGTATCAACCCCCAATCCGCCTCCATGCGTTCTACACAAATGCGAATGTTGCCTCTTTGTTGGAGCAGCACCCAATAATTCACCGAGCCCATAATTCTGTTAAGTAATGGAGCAATAGCGCCCAATTTCGACCGGATGCTCACTTTCTCGAAGAACACGTATAATGTACACGGTATCATAATAGAACACACTATCGCCCAACAAACGAGGATTTGTACTAACACCATGATTTTTTTAGCGGCGCTTGGCGCGCTTGTTAGTGGCCAAGCGCCGATTGGTTTGAGGTACCATCGATTCAATTGAAGACTGTAATCGTGGTTAGTTTTGATCTCGATATTTTTTAATACAAGTTTCTGTTCTACCATGATTGCTCCGCGAAAGTGTACTGTCGCGAGCAGCGTGCAGTGTGCACTGCTGCAAGCAGTATGTGAGCAGTGTTGAAGCAGGACGGTACATACTGACAATGGTTTTATTCGAATGGGGACGCGCCTGCGCTAACGTCAGAACTTCAAAAATATAATGAACGCTTACAACGATACTCATTATTTTCTCTGAAATATCTCCGATCAATAATCGTTTGTTGGAGTTTACCTTGACGGTATTCCAAGAAGACTGTACTGTACTGTCGCGTACTGTAGTAATTATAAGCGTATATTCGTGAAAGTAACGTCAAATTATTTCAATCTGATAAGTATTACTTTTCAATTTATTTTGCGTCAAATATCTTTATCACGTTTATTAAACGTATCACGTAATGTTTAAGAATTATTTAATAGCGGAAAAATTTGTTTCTGTAACAATTTTTAACTTTATTCATTCAATGTTTATTATATTTTCAGAATATATAGTCACCTGTTTTCCACAAAATATATCTTGCTCTTTTCTATAACACAGTATATTTTATATGGTCATTGTTCGCAATATATTCAAATATGCCACGGAAGTTCTAAGCACCTAAAACAAGAATATATTCTTTTCTACATAGAATATAGGAAATATAGCGTATTGTGTGAACTATTGAATATTATAAATTTTAAAACTTTCAGTAAAGAGGATGTTCGATTTAATCTGAGTTAATTAAATAGGATAGGATGTTACTAAATGAGATAGAATTTTACTAAATTTAAATTTCTTGACTTAAATCCTTGATCTAAAGTGCAATATTAATTGAAAAAGTAACTTAAACATATAAAATTATAGATTGTTGGATTCGTTTTTCGAATCCTATTAATTAATATTATTCTTAATATTATTCTTGTAGATGCCGTTAAAATAATTTGACTCCTCCTCCCTCCCGCCCTTTAAAGGAGTTTCCATAAATTAACGCCCTTTAAAGGAGTTTCCATAAATTAACGTGACTCAACACGAAATTATCTACGTACTATCTTATTAATTTTCCCATTTTGATTTTTTCATTTGAAAACTCTATCCAATATAATCACTCTGGACAGATTAAATCGACAGATTAAATCCTATATATATATATATATATATCAGATTCTTTTTTATATTAAACAAATATATGTATCATATACTTCAATAAAATAAATAATATAAGCTCAAGGAATTTAATCTTGTTATGCAAGATTACTATAATTCATAATTAATCGATATAATAAAAACAACTTTAAAATTGTTATTGATACAACATATATGTATATTGTTATGATAATGATATATGTTTATATCACTTACGTCCCCAAAAGTTGCAATAGATAATTGAAATAATTTTCCTGCGGTTATTTTGATCAATTTACTCGATCGTAAAATTATCAGTATAAGACCACGTGCAGTGCTTTGATTTAAATTGTACCAATTAGTCATATATGCCGCTTGTCCAACATTTTTACACTAATAAATAAATACAAATATTTTTTAAAATTTTCTATAACAGTGTTTGAAAATTTAGTAAGCAATCTAAAAAATATTACAACACACTACATTAGAATTTAAAATCCAATTTTGCTAAAACCGAAATAAATAAAAGAGTATTTTTTACTAATATAGCAATATTATATTTTATAATAAAATTAAATATAAAATAATTTAAATATAAAATAATTTTAATTTCGTAATATAGTACCTGTTCAGTGAGAATTTCGCCGATATAACAAAATATAAAAAGATTGAAGCCCTGCGATACATATACGATAACATAAGATGTTATTTTTGCTCCATCAAAATTAGCCCAATTCTGAAAAATTGAAATACTATCTTATTTACAGCATAAGGGTGAAATTTGTATATTTTGTCTACATTTAAACACATTTTAAATTTTGTAATTAAAGAAATTAGTGAGTAGCTAATGAGATTTTCTATGTTTTCAGCATACCATAATGGAATAATATCCAAGCAAACACATCGTTATTGTACTTCCAGTTACTTCCACAAAAGAGGCATTATGAAAAATATTTTCCATGCGCGCTACAAAACTGAAACGTACGTAACTACATAGATGTACTTTTGAAAATTTAAAAATGTTTAATGCGATAGAGATCTCCGATCTCTCTTTATATATCTCTAAATAAAATTATTTTTAATATGTAAGATTTTTATCACAATAATCTCTTTTACCGCATTCCGACAATTACATGTTCGATGGAAATACCTTAATATTTTTAAATGCCGTTCCACGATGTCGACCATCTTTTGTTCAGCTAAGTTTCTTTTATCGTCTTCTTTGTCGAGTTCATCCAGTCGTTTGTACAACACGCTTAATTGACCACAAGCGTGCGTTGCGAAGACAGCAGCCAAGCTACAAACACCCACTATAGAAGAACCAACTATAAACGTCGACATGAATTGCACAACCAACACGATTTCGTTCGTAGGACTAAATCTCGTGTCGATAAATTTCCGGTAAGATGGACAAGTCATTGGATACATCGTTAAAGTCTGATTATCAATAATGATAGTGACAGTTTTCATTGCTCTGGCTATACTGTAGAGTAAAGTACCGCCCTGCATAATTATTCCAGAGATTAAAGCAATAAGACGGCCCAATTTTGCCTGTTGTAACATCATTTCACGATCGTCGATTCTTTCAACGAGTCGCCAATCTCTCTCCATTTGTTGTATACAATCGCGGATGTTTCTGCGGTGTTTAAGCAGCGTCAAATAATTTATCGAGCCCATAATTCTATGAAGCAATGGACCAAATACATTCAGCTTCGTTTGGACGTTCTCTGCTTCAAATATCATATATAAGAAGCACGGAATCATTATAAAACATACTATAGACCAACAGATTAGATTCTGTAGTAACACCATGCCCTTCTCAACCACATTTGTTACGCCCGTTAGTGGCCAAGCACCGATCGGTTTCAGATACCATCGATTCAATTGAAGACTATAATCGTAGTCGCTTTTAGATTCAATATTTTTTAATATAATAGTATCCGTCATGATCTCTTTACGAAAGCACCCGACGCACTGTTGTGGTAGACGGCGTAGTAGCAGGATAGTACCATGGTTCTGCTGACCGTGGTTGAATTCGAAGAGAGAGAGAGGCGCCTGCGCCAATTCTAGACCTTCAGAAGTTTAATGAACGGTTACATTGATGTATTCTTTTTCCTGAGAAAAGCTTGTGCATGTCCAATCAATAGTTACCACGAACTTACATTTTTAGTCATTCGAAGGGACATCGCGTGCTGAGATGTTTATAAGCATAGATTTATGTATATTACGTGAAGTGTATTTCAATTTGATTACTATCACTTTTCAATTATTGTAAAAATAGTTTTACCATATATGTTAAATATATTACGTGATATTGTAAAAGAATATTTAATTGTTTACACACATACAAATACACGCGCGCGCGCACGCACGCACGCACACACACACACACACACACACACACACACTCATACACACACATATATATAATTACGCTTATTAACGTTTGTTACATTTTGAGAATATATTTATATATATTTTGTTACAAAATATTTGTTATATCTTGAGCATTTCTTCTATAGCTTATTAAATTTTACATAGTCATCGTTCGCAATATGTTCAAATACGCCACGGAAGTTCTAAGTACCTGAAAGAAGAATATATTTTTTTCTACGTATTATATTATATAGCGAAACTATTGGATGACTAAAAATCACAATCAATTAAAAAATATAGACGTTCTAAGTAAGAAAATTAATGAAACAAATATTTATTATATGTTTGAATATAATAAATAATAGTTAAAGAATAGTTATAAAAATGAAATAATTTACACGTACACACAATCTTGGTGCAAGTCCTCGCTATAATTTGTAATCAATTAATAAAACGAAGAACAATTGAATGATATAGAATTGTATTAAAGTAATGGAATAAATGTTTATTATGTACGTGAATATAATGAACAATAGTTCAAGAATAGTTATAAAGGTAAAATAATTTATACAATTATACATAATCTGGTGTGTTTTTTCATTATAATTTGTAATTAATTAATAAGACAAAAATAATATTTATACACATATCACTTACATCTCCAAAAGTGGCGATAGATAATGAAAATAATTTTCCTGCAGTTATCTTGATCATTTTACTCGATTGAGCAATTATTAATATAAGACCACGGGCAGTTTTAGGATTCAAATTGTACCAATTAGTCATATATGCTGCATGTCCAACATTTTTACACTAATAAATTGGTACAAATTTTTAAAAATGCTCTGTGGTCAATGAGCAACTTGATACACAGACTTAAAAAATGTTTTAGGGTACAAAAACAAAAATTAAAAATTTAACTTTGCTAAAATTAAGATAGTTACACACAAATAAGCTTTTCTTAAGTCATATAATATATTATACTTTTCAATGAAGATAAAACCAGGAAGAAATATTATTATGATCTAAATATGTTTACCTGTTCTGTAAGAATTTCTCCGATGTAACAAAATATAAAGAGATTAAAAGTGAACGAAATATATACTATAATATAAGATGTTATTTTTGCCCCGTCAAAATTAGCCCAATTCTAAAAAAATTTAAATACAATTGCACCCCTATTTCTCTCTCTCTCTCTCTCTCTCTCTCTCTCTCTCTATCTCTCTCTCCCTCTCTCTCTCGCCCTCTCTCACTTTTTGTCTTTCTCTTTCTAATATAAGAATTGCATTGATCTATTTTTGCGTTTCTATCTTTTACCATACACGTTATACAATTAAATACATTTGAATTACAATTGAATTTGTAATTAAGGAAATTAGGATGTATCCAACAAGACAATCATTTTTTTAAATCTTTAGCATACCATAATAGAATAATATCCAAGTAAACACATATTAATTGTGCTTCCCATTATTTCCACAAGACAGGCGTTGTGCATAATACTCTCCATGCGCGATATTTGACTGAAATGTATATACATATAAGTGTGACGTCGTTAAAAAAAGTTTGTTGCAGAAAGAATATTTGCATATGAACTGAATAAACATGACATCTTATTCTTTATCAAATATACGACACCAAAAGCTCTGGTAAACATTTAAAAATGTTATTTTTATTTTAATACCGACTTGTGTATTCATTTTTAAATAAAATTATGCTTAATAAATAAACTTTTATACGGGATATTTTTTAATCGCGCAGAAAAGCTATGTTTTTTAATAATATACCTTAATATTCTCAAATGATGCTCCACGATCACAATCATTTTTTGTTCAGCTGGCTGCTTCTCTTTCTCATCGTTCTTGTCTAGTTCATCCAACCGCTTGTACAGCACATTTAATTGACCACAGGCGTGTGTCGCGAAGACAGCAGCTAGGCTACAAACACCCACTGTAGAAGAACCAACTATAAACGTCGATATGAATTGGAAAACAAGCACAATTTCGTTCGTGGGACTAAATCTCGTATCGATAAATTTCCGATAAGACGGACAAGTCATTGGATACATCGTTAAAGTCTGATTATCAATAATAATAGTGACAGTTCTCATTGCTCTGGCTATACTGTAGAGTAAAGTACCGCCCTGCATAATTATTCCAGAGATTATGGCAATGAGACGACCTAATTTCGCATATTGTAACATCATCTCACGATCGTCGATTCTTTCAACAACTCGCCAATCTCTCTCCATTTGTTGTATATAATCGCGAATGTCTCTACGGCGTTTAAGCAACGTCAAATAATTCACCGAGCCCATGATTCTGTGAACCAGTGGGCCAAATGCGTTCAGCTTCGTTTGGATGTCCTCTGCCTCGAATACCACATATAAAAAGCACGGTATCATTATAAAACATACTATAGACCAACAGATTAGATTCTGTAGTAACACCATGCCCCTCTCAACCACGTTTGTTACGCCCGTTAGTGGCCAAGCACCGATCGGTTTCAGGTACCATCGATTCAGTTGAAGACTGTAATCGTGGTCGCTTTTGGATTCAATATTTTTTAATATAATTCTATCCGTCATGATCGCTCTACGAAAGCACCCGACGCACTGTTGTAGTAGACGGCGCAGTAGCAAGGTAGCATCGTTCTGCTGACCATGGTTGAAGTCGTAGAGAGAGAGAGGCGCTTGCGCCAATTCCGGATCTTCAGAAGTTTAATGTACGCTTACGTTGATGTATTCTTTTTTCTGAGCAAATGTGTGCATGACCGATCAATAGTCGCGAGAAGCTCACATTGTTAGTCATTCGAGGGGATATCGCGTGCTGAGATGAATATAAGCGTAGATTTGTGTATATTACGTGAAATGTATTTCAATTTAATTACTATTATTTTTCAATCATTGTTAAAATATTTTTACCATCTTATAAATATTTGATGCAATGTTCTAAAAGAATATTAAATAGTTTACACACACACATAAACCCATACTCACACATACATACATACATATATAAATAAATAAATAAATATATATATATATATACATATATATAATTTCGTTTATTAATATTTATTATACTTTGAGAATATATTTATCTATTATATGTTACAAAATATATTTTGAGTATTTTCTCTATAATCTCATTATATTTTACATCGTCATCGTTCGCAACATATTCAAATATGCCACGGAAGTTCTAAGTACCTGAAAAAAAATGTATTTTTTCTACATATTATATTATATTATAAAACTAAATTATTGAGTTCAAGTAAAAATCACTATCAATTAAATGATATAGAATTGTATTAAATTAATGGAATAAATGTTTATTATATACGTGAATATAATGAATAATAGTTCAAGAATAGATATGAAGGCAAAATAATTTATACAAGTATACATAATCTGCTGTGATTTTTCATTATTAATTTGTAATTAATTAGTAAGACAAAGATAATATTTATACACTTACATCTCCAAAAGTGGCGATAGATAATGAAAATAATTTGCCTGCAGTTATCTTGATCATTTTACTCGATTGAGCAATTATTAATACAAGGCCACGTGCAGTTTTTGGATTCAAATTGTACCAATTAGTCATGTATGCTGCATGTCCAACATTTTTACACTAATAAATTGGTATAAATTTTTTTAAATGTTCTGTGGTCATTGGGCAACTTGATACACAGTCTTAAAAAATGTTTTAGAGTGTAAAAAACAAAAAATAAAAATTTAACTTTGCTAAAATGAAGATACTTACACATAAATAAGCTTTTCTTAAGTCATATAATATATTATATTTTTTAGTGAAGATAAAAGCAGGAAGAAATATTATTATGATCTAGATATATTTACCTGTTCTGTGAGAATTTCGCCGATGTAACAAAATATAAAGAGATTAAAAGTGAGCGAAACATATACTATAATATAAGATGTTATTTTTGCCCCGTCAAAATTAGCCCAATTCTAAAAAAAATAAAATATATTCGTACCTATCTAATATAAGAATTGTATCGATCTATTTTTGCGTTTCTATCTTTTATGATACATGTTATACAATTCAATATATTTGAATTACAATTGAATTTGTAATTAAAGAAATTGGAATATATTCAACAAGACATTTATTTTTTAAAATCTTTAGCATACCATAATGGAATAATATCCAAGTAAACACATATTAATTGTGCTTCCCATTATTTCTACAAGACAGGCATTGTGCATAATACTCTCCATGCGCGTTATTTGACTGAAATGTATGTACACAAATGTAACGTCGTTAACAAGTTTTTTGGAGAAAAAGTATTATATGTATTTGTATACAAACTAAATAAGTTAAACATGAAATCATATTCTTTATCAAATATACGACGTCAAAAACTATCTAGAATATGTTTAAAAATGGTACTTTCATTTTAATAGAGACTAGTGTATCTACTTTTAAGTAAAATTACACTGAATAAATATACATTTATATGATGATATATTTTAATCCCGTGGAAAAGAGGTATTTTCCAATGACATACCTTAATATTCTCAAATGATGTTCCACGATGATGATCATTTTTTGTTCAGCTGGCTTGTTCTCTTTCTCATCTTTCTTGTCTAGTTCATCCAACCGCTTGTACAGCACATTTAATTGACCACAGGCGTGCGTCGCGAAGACAGCAGCTAAGCTACAAATTCCCGCTGTAGCAGAACCCACTATAAATGTCGACAAGAATTGCACAGATAGCACGATTTCGTTCGTGGGACTAAACTTCGTATCAATAAACTTTTGATACGATGGACATACCATCGGATACATCATCACGGTCTGATTATCGACAACGATAGGTACTTTTTTCGTTGTCTTGGTTATACTGAAGAGCATAGTACTGCCTTGCATAATTATTCCACAAATCCCGGAAATGAGACGCCCAAATTTGGCGTATTGTAGCATAATCTCACGGTCGTCAATTCTTTGGATTAGTTGCCAGTCCATAGCCATGTGTTGCATATAAACGCGAAGGTCTCTCCTACGTTTAAGCAGTGTCAAATAATTTACCGAGCCCATAATCCTGTGAAGCAGTGGACCCACTGCGTTCAGTTTCGACGGGATGTCCTTTGCTTCAAATAATACATATAATAAGCACGGTCCCGATATGAAAATCAGTATTGTCCAACAAATGAGAATCTGTATAAGTACAAAAACATTTTTAATCACGTTAGACGTATTTTTTTCTGGCCAAGCACCGATTGGTTTGAGGAACCATCGATTTAGTTGAAGACTGTAATCGTAATAACTAATGGAATTATCATTTCTTAGTACAAGTTTTGAATTCGACATCATCACTTCGCGGTAGTTTTCGATGTACTGGCGCGATGGCCAGTGTCCAGGAGTAACCGCTTTTGAAGTAGCGCCTGCGCCAACTTCGAGTGAAGTTCGAGTGAACTTCGAGTGTTTGATGAACGTTCACGTTAAAGTTTTTCTTTTAAGAGTGTCCAGTGTACGTCCAATCAATAATTACTTCTAACAGATGCTTTATCCTGTTAGTTTTTTACAGATGCTTGGGCTTTCAACGAAAGCACATAGGAGATACTTCGAACAAATATCGGGAAAATAATTGAAAATATTACCTAAGTTTTAAAAGAATTGAGTTCAAGGAAAGTCTATCGTCTGTCATGTAATCATTATATTATTTATTTAATATTTATTTTTTTGTCTTATATATGTGTTCTGTACATACATAATATAAGATATATATTTTCCATTTTACTATATCTTCATTTTTTTAATAATAAAAAGTTAACCAAATATAACCATGCAGTTATAAAGAAAACACATACGTTTTAAACATGAAAGTGAGTAAATATTATTTTATTAATTATTAATTATTGTACTATGTGACCTGGATTTTCGAAAAATCATTGTGAATTTAAACTTTGCTAAGTATTTAGTTGTAGAAAAAGCTTCTGTGTGCGTTATATAATCACAATCCTGTTTATTAAATAATTATTCGCTGTCTGATAAACATGCGATATGTTCTATATTTACAAAATATGCATCGCACAATTCCTATTTTGCTACATTTTATGTAGTCATTGTTCGCAGGAAATTTAAGTACACTATAGAAGTTTTCATTACCTAAAACAATAATATTTTGTTTCTGTTCACAATCATATAGATTTACTATGGTGAAAATTTCGACAGTTGTTCATTATATGATTATTAAACGCTTTATACATATATACGTATATATATATATATATATATATATATATATAAAATTTAAGGATAAAGAATCATATTCTTTTACGTTCAATAAAAATTTTGTCTATATTGTCGACTTTTATGTATATATATATATATATATATATATATATATATATATATGTATACATATATGTACACATGTATACATGTATATACATATATATGTGTGTGTGTCATATATTATATGTATAATACATATATAATATATGTATTTACATGTATACATATGTATATATATGTATATACATGTATATATATATATATATATATATATATATACATGTGTATACATATATGTACATATGTATACATGTGTATACATATATATGTGTGTGTGTCATATATTATATGTATAATACATATACAGTGATGGGAAAAAGTTCCGGAACGGTGAAATATCTCGAAAACTAAGCATTTTAGAAAAAAATGTTTCAGATAAAAGTTGTGGCGTTTAAA
>NW_022639482.1:1475037-1475581 GCF_010583005.1 Odontomachus brunneus
GTAAATACATCTTTTTAAACGCCACAACTTTTATCTGAAACATTTTTTTCTAAAATGCTTAGTTTTCGAGATATTTCACCGTTCCGGAACTTTTTCCCATCACTGTATAATATATGTATATACATGTATACATATGTATATATATATATATATATATACATATATATATATATATACATACATAAAAGTGGACAATACAGACAAAATTTTTATTGAACGTAAAAGAATATGATTCTTTATCTTTAAAATAATATAATTTACGTGTATTACTTACATCTCCAAAAGTTGCAATAGATAAATGAAATAATTTCCCGGCAGTTATCTTAATTAAGCTACTCGATCGTGCGATTATTAAAATGAGACAAAGTGCAGTTTTATGAGGTAGCTTATACCAGTTAGTCATATATGTCATTTCTCCGACGTGTTTGCACTAATAAATAAATAAAAATGTTTTAATTTATCTATACTAATATTTAGCAATTATGTTTTAATTTATTTATACAAGTATTTAGCAATATATATATATATATATATATATATATAT
>NW_022639482.1:1475617-1478802 GCF_010583005.1 Odontomachus brunneus
ATATATATATATATATATATATATATATATATATATATATATATATATATATATATATATATATATATATATATATATATATAGCAATGTTAAAACAAAGATATTAAAGCTATGATACTTAAAAATAATTATTCTATTTTATTTATGATATTGCACATTTTTATTTACCAAATTTAAATAATGTAATCTGATACTTTCATGATTTTAATGCAATATAATTATATATTGCAATATGATGCAAGATAATTTTAATTTAAAAGTCTTACCTGTTCTGTCAAGACCTCGCCGATGTAGCAAAATATAAATATATTAAAACACATAGATAAATATGAAATGATATATGATATTATTTTCGTAAGATGAAATTCTCCTGAACCCCAGTTCTGAAACATTAATTTATTCACCTCAATGAATTAAAGTAATTTATTTTTATTATAATTTTATTATCGTTATTATTATTATTTTATCCTTGATAAATAATAATTGCATTTCTAATTATTTAATTAATTATTCATTGCCATACATGTAATAACATATCTCCTTTTAGCTATATATTTAATAATATATCTTTTTTTAACATACCATAATAATATAATATCCACATAAACACATATTTATCGTACTTCCCATCATTTGCGCGAAACAAGCTTTATGCATAATGCTCTCCATACGTGCTATAAAACTGAAATATATCTATATGCTTATAATGTTTTCTCAATGAGAACTGAGGTTTCCTTTTATAAAATAAGAGATTTTTGCATATAACGTATTTATAAATAAATAATGTTTAATATAAATCTTTATCCTTTCTATACGTTAGGGTAAATATTTTCTTAAAGTGTTTTGAAAAGTATTTCATATTTAAGAGTTTTGTTATGTGAAAAAATTTTCGAGTAATATACAAGGAAAATTTTGTTATTATAAAATTACTATATAGTATTTTAAAATTATTATATAGTATTTTATAATCAAAGAATAAATTGGTATTCTGTAGTAATTAATATCTTTTTTTTTATATGTATTATTTATGTTCCAGAAAATAACGTGCTATTAAAAAATTTGTTGTGTTCCCAGCAAAATTTATTATGTTCTTTAAAGAGAAGGACTTTATGGATTACTAGATTTTTTTGCACTATTAGAAACATAGATAAAAAAATGTATATGAAAGGAAACAATAACATTCTCTCATTATTTAATATATCGTTCAATATTTACTTATTATTATTATTATATCTAAATTAATTATATGTTTAATATAATATAAATATCCAAAGCAGAATGGAAAGTTAATAGTTAAGTACCTTAGAATTCTCAAATGGTGTTCCACGACAATAGCTAACTTTTTATTGACCGAACAGGGTTCTTTATCTTGGTCATCTACAAGTTCATTCAGCCACGTATATAATACATTGAGCTGACTGCAAGCGTGCATTGCAAAAACAGCAGCGAAACCGCAAATTCCCACCGTAGAAGAGCTTGCTACAAATGCAGATATAACTTGCACAGTTAACATGATCTCGTTTATAGGGCTGAATCTCGTGTCGATAATCTTGCTGTACGCTGGACACGTCAATGGATGCATCGTATAAGTTTCATTGCTGATCATAAAGGTCGTAGTCTTTATCGCTTTGCCTAATGCGAAGAGTATCGCGCCTCCTTGCATGAAGGCCGCGCAGATTCCTGATATAAAGCGGCCCACCTTAGCGTGTTGCAACATCACTTCTCGATCGTTTATTCTCTGTACAATTTGCCAGTCCATCTCCATGTGTCGTATGCAATCTTGAATGTCTTTGCTGCGTTGGAGCAGCACGCAATAATTGATCGTACCTGTAATCCTGTGTAATAGTGGGCAGAGAACGTTCAATTTGCTCTTGAAACTTTCCTTCTCAAGTGACACGTAGAGCATGCACGGCACTGCATTTATTGCCACTATCATCGAGCATATGAAAATCTGTATTAATACGGTGATTCTCTTAATCGTGCTCAACGTGTTCATTTGCGGCCAAGCTCCAATCGGCTCGAGGAACCATCGGTTTATCTGTAAACTGTAATTATTAACATTTTCGAAGTTATCGTCTTTCGAAACACGTTTAGGATGTGTCATGATCACTTAACAAAGCCACTCGATGTACTGCTACGTTGGGCCAAAGCGCTTTTGCAAGAGTTGTGTTCGAATAAGCGCCTGCGCAAACTTCTAATGAAGTTCCATGAACGTTTATAGCATTGTTACTTGTGATAGAGACGCGTGCACGTTCAATCAATAATCGCTCCTAGCAACTTGTCCTGTCAGTTTGACAAGAGACCGCGTTGTGAGAGGAATGTCAAGATCTGTTTTTAGAAGTGAGTGCTCATTTTTATTGAAAAGATCCCGCACAAAACCTATGGAAAATGGTTTTCGGTCAAATTGGCTGAAATTTCACTATGTTATAGTTTCCGCCATGCTGATAAAAAGTTATCATTGCACCAAGTCCCAAAAGTCAATATTTCGCAAGATGTAAAGGGTCAAAGTAGTGAAATATGGTCATCCGCAGTAATAAGACGTATGTTATAAGTGATACATTGATATTTATTCACGAAATAAATAAAAATCGATTTTTACATATATATATATATATATGTAATAAATATTTAGTTCCGCAATATATATGTATATGTATATACAGGGTGGGGCAAAAGTATCGGACCGGTAAAATATCTCGAAAAATATAAGTTTTACAAAAAACTGTTTCAGATCAGAAGGCAAATTAAAAGCATTTCGTCTATGAATAGCTATTTCTAGTTTACCAGCATTTTCTTCTCCATCAATATGAGCCATTGTTCTTAAAGAAAATCTTCCATTACAGATGTAACAAAAGAAATTTTGGTTTGCCATTTTATACTAACAGAAATATCACTTTATTTTGATTGTAAGTACCTGTGAAAACAACTGATTGTGAGTAGCCGTGAAAACAACTGATTGTGAGTAGCCGTGAAAACAACTGATTTTTTACTTTGGCAACGCCACCCAAAATCAATCCGATAAAATCAGTAAATACAATAAATTTTTTTAAGATCTGAAATAGTTTTTTGTAAAACTTATATTTTTCGAGATATTTCACCGGTCCGATACTTTTGCCCCACCCTGTATATACATATACATATATATTGCGGAACTAAATATTTATTACATATATATATATATATAT
>NW_022639482.1:1478986-1487469 GCF_010583005.1 Odontomachus brunneus
TACATATATATATATATATATGTAATAAATATTTAGTTCCGCAATATATATGTATATGTATATACAGGGTGGGGCAAAAGTATCGGACCGGTAAAATATCTCGAAAAATATAAGTTTTACAAAAAACTGTTTCAGATCAGAAGGCAAATTAAAAGCATTTCGTCTATGAATAGCTATTTCTAGTTTACCAGCATTTTCTTCTCCATCAATATGAGCCATTGTTCTTAAAGAAAATCTTCCATTACAGATGTAACAAAAGAAATTTTGGTTTGCCATTTTATACTAACAGAAATATCACTTTATTTTGATTGTAAGTACCTGTGAAAACAACTGATTGTGAGTAGCCGTGAAAACAACTGATTGTGAGTAGCCGTGAAAACAACTGATTTTTTACTTTGGCAACGCCACCCAAAATCAATCCGATAAAATCAGTAAATACAATAAATTTTTTTAAGATCTGAAATAGTTTTTTGTAAAACTTATATTTTTCGAGATATTTCACCGGTCCGATACTTTTGCCCCACCCTGTATATACATATACATATATATTGCGGAACTAAATATTTATTACATATATATATATATATATATATATATATATGTAAAAATCGATTTTTATTTATTTCGTGAATAAATATCAATGTATCACTTATATTTATAACATACGTCTTACTACTGCGGATGACCATATTTCATTACTTTGACCCTTTATATCTTGGGAAATATTGGCTTTTGGGACTTGGTGCAATGATAACTTTTTATCAACATGGCGAAAACTATAACATAGTGAAATTTCAGCCAATTTGACCGAAAACCATTTTTCATAGGTTTTGTGCGGGGTCCTTTCTTATATATATGTAACTGTTGAATTTCATTTTATATTATTTGACATTTTATATCATTTGATATTATTTGTGATTTTACAAGATAAAACATGTAAAACATGATAAATTACTTTCTTGGTGTTTAGTACGATTTTTCAGCAAAAATTTAAAATTAATGTTTTTTCTCAAAAAAGATTTCTCAATATAAAATTACATATACGCCAAAAGTAATAAAATTATATTAAAAATAATAATTATATGTCTGAAGAAATGACAAATTTAGATGTAAAATTTGAAGTGAATGGTTTAATAATATCAGAAATGAATATATTTACACATAAATAATAATTGTTACATCTTTCATTTAAAGTTACCGTTTAAAATAAGAACACAGATGTCATTTAACTGCATTTTTTTGTCTTTCTAATTATTAATAACGACATATTTGTAGTTATATAAATAATATTACATAAATTTCATTAATTATTTTATTAGCAGAATTTATATAATGTAATGGCATTTTTAATAATAAATATTCAATTTCAATGATAATATTTATATGTTTTTATTTATACATAACATATGTTTTTGAAGAATTATGTTGACAACTAGAAAGTTTGTACTAATATATTATACAAAATAGTATAATCGTTTAAGTCGTCATTGTCCGAAGCATGTTTAAATATACCATTGAAGTCTTCATCACCTGAAATGTCACGTGACCACATATTAGGCACAGACATATTATGTCATGTGTAATACGAAAAACAATATACATATTTATATACTTACATTACCAAAAGTTGCAATTGAAAGATGGATCAGTTTTCCTGCTGTTAATTTAATCGCCATGCTTGATCGGGAAATAATCAATATCAAACCAAGAGCTGTCTTATGGGGCAAACGGTACCATTCAGTCATGTAGGCTGTTTCGCCTATTTGTTTGCACTGTTAAACCATTTATTTTACAACATAAAAAAGTTCTAACAGTTAAATATTTTGTTTCATAAATTTATAAATGTACTTTGACAATGCCATGCCATAATTAATTGCTGTACAATAATTTATTTTCTTCAAGTGATTGAAAACTTAAGGCTACTTTTATTCTTAATGCGCTTTATTCATTTCAGTACGTTGTGAACATACTACATGTAGACACACACCTATCATGACCATATTCATTACAAAAACTGCCGGAAATAACTAAGAAGAATGAGGAAGGTAACTGCTTACACTTGCTGGAAAACATATACGTCGAAGGATTGTTATGAGAGCTGCAGATTTTGGGTCTACAACGTATTGAGATGGACGAGATACACCAAGAATATAATACGTCAGATTATTTTAGGATGGATAATCGTTTTTTACCTGTTCAGTAAGTACTTCACCGATGTAACAAAATATAAAAATATTGAATGACATGGACATGTATATGATTATACAAGCGATTGATGTTTGTTTTTCCGTTACACTCCACCCCTGGAAAATTTCATATATTTTGTTTACTTTAAAAAATATAGAGAAGATATAATTATAGTTCCCGATGTGAAATTGGTTAATAATATAATATCAACGGAACGCTCTTTTAGACTCTTTTTTAACTCTTGACGAAAATCACGGGATGCCAGATTACTTTAGTTACATATTCACCTTTTTTAATTCATTACCGTACCGTAATGGTGTAATATCCGAGCATACACATATTAAACGTACATCCTAGCAACTCCACGAAACATATTTGATTCAAGAGCGCCTCCATACGCGTGACGAAACTATAATAGCGTAAATTATAATTGTATTAATACAAATATACCTCATTTTCTCTTGAGGTTGAATGATATTTTTTAAATGTAATGATGTGTATTGTATTTAAAGTTGTACGCACAGTTGTACAGAGTATTAACAATTTAATCAAATATATAATTTGAAGTTAATATACAAAATAGAAAATACATAACTTAATGTACAGAGTGTTCCAAATTTTCCTCCGCAATTTTTGTATGAACGTAAAACGAATTAATGCGATATATTAATTAAACAAAATTTGTGCATTATCAGGCACAATCATGTCGCACAACAGTTTTTTAATAATCTGCGTGATTATTTATAAAATGAAAAAGCCTCTTTTTTTTTGTTTTTGACCTACAAGTACACAACAGCATACATCGCCATTATAGCTCATATATCATATCATGCGTGACAATTCAAGAAACTTCTTTAATTAATAACTCAACTATTATTACGAATATCGCAAAACGATATGGAACTTTTATGTTCACCTCAATCTATTTTATGTTCCCACAAAAATTACGAAAAAGACATTGCAGAAAAGGAACATCCATTGCAGAACTGGGACACTCTGTATATATAAAATATAAAATTAGGTTTTAAAATTAAACATATTATTGTGTGTGAGGTTTGTATTATATGGAAATACTGATAATCAATGACAAAATAAATTAATTATTAATGTATATTAAAAGTATTAAAATAGAAATGTATATTTTTACTTTTATATTACAGAAAAACATTAGTGAACATTTTTTATTCATATGTTAACAGCATACTTTAGTACTCTTAAATGGTGATCTACGATTATTGCGAGTCGACGTTGAACCGTGTCAAACTGTTTCTGATCATCCACCAAGCGGTCTAACCATCTCATCAGCACATTCAATTGACCGCATGCATGCATTGCGAATACTGCTGCGAGACTACAAGCGCTAACTGTCACGGAATTGACGACAATGCTGGATATAAGTTGTAATACTAGCGCGATTTCGCCTTCTGGACTGTATCTAATATCCACAAATTTGCTGTAAGAGGGACACGGTAACAAATGTACCGTCACACTTCTGTTGCCAATATAGGCGATTGTTGGCGTAATAGCTTGCAGCAGGCTATGAGAAAATACGCCGCTATGCATAAAAACCGCACACAAACCAGCGACGAACCTACCAAACTTGGCGTATTTTAGCATTATTTGTCGGTCTTCGATTTCCGTCACTGTTCGCCAATCAGTTTTTATATGCTGCATGCAACGATGTATTTCGCGACTGCGAAACAACAACGAGAAGTAATTCATGCCACCCATGCACCAATGGCTCAATGGCCCCACGGCTTTCAATTTCATATTAACATCAGTCTCCTCGAACAGAATATTCAAGATGCACGGCACGACCGTGAAGGCTATCAGGGAATAGCAAATAAATATTTGTATCGTCGACCGCACTTTTTCTCCGATTGTTGTCGTGGTTGAGCTCGGCCAGGCACCCACTGACATCAGGAACCAACGATTCAACTGAAGACTATAATCACTCGCATCCTGCTGCGAGACCGCGGGTTGCGTACGTTTGCTGGTGACCATGATCACTCGAAGCAAGTGCAAATGCTACTGAATGGATTATTAGACGCCGCGTGCAGACAGGAAGTGGCGCTTGCGCCTACGAGAAGTCTGCGCTTCTTGGTAGGTAATAATAGAATATTTTTTGTGTGCGCTTGGTAAGTCGATCGATAGTCATACTTCATAGAGTGTGTTACAATGTATTCGTGAGGGATGTGAGTTGTCTGGTAAGAGGAGTGACATTGATGATTATACACTAGTGAATATATGTTTATCTGTCCCGAATTGCGGTATGTGAAATTTTTTATATTTATTCTATGTTCATATTTAGATACCTAAAAATTGTGAATTTCATCATTTCTCGATAGACAGATGTGTGTAAACTTTATAGCACCTTTAAGGTATTTTGAATCACGTTATATGATAACATTTATTTTTCTGATTATTAAGATTGCAATTATATTTACGAACTACAATGATGAAATAATAATGCATATAGAGTTAGTAAAATTTACTCAGTACAATTTGTCAATAAATGTATTTAAAATTTAGCATTAATATATTTATATATCAATATAAATATTCGCTTTCGACAAATTTACGTAAAGTGACTATTCTTTTATTCGATATAGAAAGTAAATAAATTTGAAGTATATTTATAACAAATATAATGCGACATTATTATAATGAAAAATTTAAGTCACAGCATTCCATAAACTTGCTCAGGTAAATCTGTTTAGCTCTCTATATATACACAAAGTTTAATTCTCTATATATAATTCTCTATATATGCACTACTCTCTATATATACAAAGTTTAACTCTCTCTCTCTCTCTCTCTCTCTCTCTCTCTCTCTCTCTCTCTATATATATATATATATATATATATATATATATATATATATATATAAAGTTACTATAAATTGGACAAAAATTAATGACCACATAGTGTAATCGTCATGGAAGTCTATCGAGGTTTTTAACTTCAAAACATTATAATTCTTTCGAATCCCGATTTCACAGGATATAATGCATCCAGCTACTTTCAACTTTCAATATGTTCTCGAAAAGTGGATATTTTTTAATATGTATATTTTTTAAATTTGTACACCTAAATATCAGAAATATGTCTATATCATTACGACTAATGCTTTATAAAAAAAGTTAATTTTGCCAAAACATTAATTTTCCTTTAATATATTTAAAGTTAATTTTTAATTCATTTTAAATAAGTGGAGAAACATCATTTAATTTTATTTTTCTTGTGTTTCTCAGTATTAATAACGACATATTCGTGGTTATATAAAAATGATATAATTCTCATTTATTATGTTAGCAAAATTTATATAACGTAATAGCGTTTTTAATTATGAATATTCCACTTCAATGATAATATCTATATATTTTTATTTAAATACAATATATATATTTAAATACAATATATATTTCTAAAGAATTATGACAACTAGAAAGTTTGTACTAATATTTTATATAAAATAGTGTAATTGTTTAAGTCGTCATTGTCCGAAGCATGTTTAAATATACCATTGAGGTCTTCATCACCTGGAATGTCACGTGATCATATATTAGGTACAAACATTATATTAGATTCATGTAGTACGACAAGCAGAATACATATTTATACACTCACATCACCGAAAGTGGCAATAGAAAGATGGACCAATTTTCCTGCGGTTAATTTAATCACCATACTTGATCGGGAAATAATCAATATCAAACCAAGAGCCGTTTTATGGGGCAAACGGTACCATTCAGTCATGTAGGCTGTTTCGCCTATTTGTTTACACTGTTAAATTTATTTTACAACATAGAAATTTTTAACAGTTAAATATTTTGTTTCATAATTTTATGAATGTATTTTCACAATGCTATGCCATAATTTATTGCTGCACAATAATTTATTTTCGTGATTTTTATAAGCTACCCAAATAACTGAACATTTGAGGCGTTACATTCATTTTTAATGCGCATTGTTCATTTCAGTATGCTGTAAACGTACCACATGTATAGACACACATCATGTCTATACTCGCAATAAAAGCCGGAAATAACTAAGAAGAATGAGGAAGATAATTGCTTACAAATATAGGAAAATATATATACATCGGAAGATTGCTACGGGAGCTGCAGATTTTGGATCTACGACGTACTGAAGTGAACGAGATACACCAAGAATGTAATACGTCAAATTATTTTTGGATAAATAGTCGTTTTTTACCTGTTCAGTAAGTACTTCACCGATGTAACAAAATATAAAAATGTTGAAAGACATGGACACGTATATAATCATATAAGCGATTGATGTTTGTTTTTCTATTACATTCCATCCCTGAAAAATTCCATACATTTTTCATTTTGAAAAATAGAGAAGATGTAATAATAGTTTAAAATGTGAGATTGGTTAATAATATAATATCAACGTTTGTTCTTTTAGGCAGTTTTTTGAGTCTTCACAGGATGCCAGATTGCTTCAGTTACATATTCACCTTTTTAATTCATTAGCGTACCGTAATGGTGTAATATCCGAGCATACATAAGTTAAACGTACATCCTAACAACTCCACGAAACATATTTGATTCAAGAGCGCCTCCATACGTGCTACGAAACTATAATAGCGTAAATTATAATCGTGTTATTATAAATATCATTCATTTTCTCTTGAGATTGAATTGTATTCTTTAAACTGTGATGATTTGTATTAAAAGTTACACGCAAAACATAAACAATTTAATCGAATATATAATTTAAAGTAAATACACAAAAAATGGAAAACATAATTTTATATATATATATAATATAATATAATAATACACACACATACACACACACACACACACACACACACATTTATAATATAATATAAAATTAGATTTTTAAATTAAACATATTATTGAAGCTTATATTATATAGAAATACTGATTCAATAAAAAGATAAATTAATTAATAACGTAAATTAAAGATAATAGAAATATAAATAGAAATAGAAATATATTTTAACTTTTATGTTATAGAAAAATATCAATGAGATTTTTTGTTAGCAGCATACCGTAGTACTCTTAAATGGTGTTCCACAATTATTGCCAATCGACGTTGAACCGTGTCAAACTGTTTTTGATCATACACCAAGCGATCCAACCATCTCATCAGCACACTCAATTGACCGCACGCATGCATCGCAAATACTGCCGCGAGACTACAAGCGCTAACTGTCACGGAATTGACAACGATGCTAGATATGAGTTGCAATACTAACGCGATTTCGCCTTCTGGACTATATCTAATATCCACAAATTTGCTGTAAGAGGGACATGGTAGCACATGTACCATCACACTTTTGTTGCCAATATAGGCAATCGTTGGCGTGATACCTTGCAGAAGGCTATGGGAGAATACGCCGCTGTGCATAAAAACTGCACACAAACCAGCGACAAACCTGCCAAACTTGGCGTATTTTAGCATTACTTGTCGGTCTTCGAATTCCGTCACTGTTCGCCAATCAGTTTTCATATGCTGCATGCAACGATGTATTTCGCGACTACGAAACAATAACGAAAAGTAATTCATGCCACCCATGCACCAATGACTCAATGGCCCCACGGCTTTCAATTTCATATGAACGTCGGTCTCCTCGAACAGAATGTTCAAGATGCACGGCACAACTGCAAAGGCTATCAGGGAATAGCAAATAAATATTTGTATCGTTGACCGCACTTTTTCTCCGACTGTTGTAGTGGCTGATCTCGGCCAAGCACCTACTGACTTCAGGAACCAACGATTCAACTGAAGACTATAATCACTCGCATCCTGCTGCGAGACCGCGGGTTGTACACGTTTGCCAGTGACCATGATCACTCGACGCAAGTGCAAATGCTACTGAATGGATTATTAGACGCTGCGTGCAGACAGGAAATGGCGCTTGCGCCTACGAGAGGTCTATGTTTCTTGATAGGTAATAATAGGATATTTTTTGTATGCGCTTGGTGAGTCGATCAATAGTCATATCTCATATAGTGTGTTATATTGAGAGATGTGAGTTGTCTGGCAAGGAAAGTGACTTTGATGATTATACACTACCGATTAAGTGTTTATCTATCTTGGTTTGTGGTACATGAAATTTTTTTTAAATTATTCTACATTCATGTCTAAATATCTAAAAATGATAAATCTGATATGATATTCTCTGATAGACAAACTGATACGTAAATTTTACAATAACTTTTAATCTTGAGTTACGAAATGTAGTAACATATATTTTCTTATGACTGTTTAAATTGCAATGATATTGCAATGATGAA
>NW_022639482.1:1487479-1501411 GCF_010583005.1 Odontomachus brunneus
TATGATATTACATCTCAATTCTATATAAAATATATATGCTTTTGCGCTTTGCTAAAGCTAATATTCACACAGAGAGTGCCATCGTTCGCGACATGTTCAAATATGCCACGGAAGTTTTAATTACCTGAAAAAGCAACATCCCTTCCTTTCTATTTATGATATAGCTTAATAATATAAGTTAATAATATTTTGCAAGCTTTTTATATTATTTGAAATTAGTGTATAAACGTAAAGAAGTAGCAAATATAAAGAAGTAAGCAAAACGTGAAAGAAGTGGAGCTGTATAGGAGCGTTGTAACAATTTAGAATGTAAAGTAAAAACGGCATGTATTAATTGTTTATTAATACAGTTCATCATGAGTGCAATGTATGCATTACTTACATCACCAAAAGTTGCGATAGACAATTGAAATAATTTTCCAGCGATTATCTTGATTACGTTACTCGATCGTGCTATTATCAAAACGAGCCCAAGAGCAGTTTTGTGTGGTAATTCATACCAGTTAATCATATATGCTTTTTTACTAATATTTTTACACTAATAAAGGCAAGATCTAAATTTACTTATATTGAATAGCCAGAAAAATGTATAAAAATTTAAGGAATATCAAGATTTGTTAAACTTAACAAACAATACCAAATCTCTTTTTAAACAGAACTTAAACAGTCGTCTAGTGTTCCGAAATATCTTTAAATAATTATCTGTTCTGTGAGAATTTCACCGATATAACAAAATATAAAAATATTGAAAGCCATAGATAGATAAATAATGACATATGACATTGTTTTTAATCCGTCAAATGTATCCCAATTCTATAAAGATAAAAGTATATATTTAACTATAGAATAACGAAAGATTAATTATTTGCGATATTTTAACGAAGTGATATAATCATTAAACTGGATAAATAAGGAAATATATATAACAGGCTTAAATATATATTACAGGCTGTTATATATTCACCTTTCATGTCATTAGCGTACTGTAATAAAATAATATGCAAGCAAACACATATTCATCGTACATCCTAATAATTCCACAAGACAGATATGTTGCATGATACTCTCCATACACGATATAAAACTGCCACGTATATATAATTGAATTTTTTTTTAATAAAAAGAAAATAGAAAAAATCATTTAAAAATTTATTTAATATTACACTTTTGCACAGCTAATAGTAAATTAATTTTTCTAATTGTAATTGCATTTAATAAATCGAGTGATCTTCCGAAAACAGTCGGTTTCAAAACTTAAATTATATACTTCAATACTCTCAAGTGATGCTCCACGATAATGGCCAGCCTCTGTTCGGCCGATTGGTTTCCCTTATTCTCATCCACGATGAGTTCAACCACGAGAATAGTATGTCCAACTGGCCGTATGCGTGCATAGCAAAGACCGCATCGAGCCTACAAGCATCCACTGTGACCGAATTCACCACAAAACACGACAGAAGCTGAATAACTATCATGATCTCATTCGATGGACTAAATCTCACGTCGATGAATTTGTTATAAATTGGACAGGTCATGGGATGCATTGAGATAGTTTCATTACCGACGACGACAATTGTGGTTGTCAGTGACTTGGCTATGGAAAAGAGGAACGTGCCGCTTTGCATGAATATAGCGCAAAATCCGGAGACGAAGCTACCGATTTTAGCGTGTCGCATCATCACCTCTCGATCCTCAATCTTTTGCACGAGTCTCCAGTCTGTCTCCATGTGCTGCACACATTTCCGGATGTTATCACTGTGCGCGACCAACAATCAATAATTAATCATGCCCATGAACCAGTGGCTCAGCGGGCTAAAAATGCTGATTTTTACTTGAACATCTTTTTCCTCCAAGGACACGTAGAGCAAGCACGGCACCGCGATAATCGCTATCAAAATAGAGCAGGTGAATATGCGCGTGCGACGAGATCTTCTCTACTCTCGTCGCCGTGTTCGCTCGTGGCCAAATGCTGATTGGCATCAGAAACCAACGAGTCAATTGAAGACTGTAATCGTTGTTGCTTTTGTGCATAGTTTTCGTGCCACTTGGTACAAATTCGGAAGCTGTCATGATCATCTCACGAAGGCGCACGCTACATTGACTGCAACGAGCAGTGCTCCGACTAGAACTATATTTGAACAAGCGCCTGCGCGATTTATTAGAAACTGCAGTGAGTGGATAAGGTAATGTGCTTTCGAAGAGGGACAACTGCGTGTCTGATCGATAATTGATGCTCTCGGAAGTGCAGCGTTGAGGGCTTTCGTGGAGAATATAGTGGGAACAGACGAAAGACAGTCAAAAGTTCTCATCTATAATCAATATTCTTTTATGATACTGTGCGAACAAATGTAAACAGTGATATTAATTGAGAAAAAGTTTGTGGCAATTAGTATTCTTTAGTCACAGAAATTGAGTAAATTATTAATTTTTATTTTTATATTAAACTGGTGCATACACAGAACGTGTGTTCAAAATTCGTTTCCACAATGTTTGTGGGAACATAGGACGGATAAAAATCTTATCGTTTTGCGATATTCACAATAAATCTCGATATGTTAATTAAAGAAGATTAGTGAATAATTACGCGCGATATGGTAGATATGTTATAATAGCAATAAATACTGTTGTGTACACTCGTGGTCTGAAAGGTTTGTGCACCGATTTTATGTAGATTTCGGAACGCGTCCTAACTTCAGGAGAGAAACAACCACTACTTGACACGCCAGCGCCGCCACTTATTACGAGAGCAGAAGGATGGCATATACGGTATATGACATCCTTCTGCTCTCGTAATAAGTGGCGGCGCTGGCGTGTCAAGTAGTGGTTGTCTCTCTCCTGAAGTTAGGACGCGTTCCGAAATCTACAAAAAATCGGTGCACAAACCTTTCAGACCACGAGTGTACATTATGTCAAACTAAACAAAAAAGTTCTCTAATTTTGCGAATGAACACGTAGATTTTTAGTTATTAGTGAGAGAAAATTGTTATATGATTGTGTGCGATAATACACAAATTTGCTTTAATTAATAACTAAAAATTTATGTGGCCATTTGCAAAATGGTAGAGAATTTTTTAGTTTAGTTTGCCAAACAGCACTACTACAACTCATTTACCATTGCGTGTAATCATTCACTAATTTTCTTTAATTAATATCTCCGGATTTATTGCGAATATTGTAAAACAACATAGAACTTTTATGTTTACCTCAATGTTTTTCGTTCCCAGGAACGATATGGAGATTGATACTTGTATGTGTTTAGCTTTATGAAATTTGTGAAATATTTCTTTAGCCATTATTTTCATAATGTTACTCGATTGTGTAGGATGTTTGTATCATAAGTCTTTGTTGTGATCTTGTGTTAGGTTTTAAGCACATATCAACTATAGTAATGTTGTAAATAGGGACAAACGGAAAGAGTCCTACGATTATCAATATAAACGGTCCTACAACGGGATGCGTTAGAGAAAGACAAGGTTAGCCATTAAAACATATAAATTATGTAAGCTCAAGAAGCACAGTAAAGCATTATCAGAAAAGTTATTTAATTTGTTCACATATCCTTCATTACGAGTCTCTCTCTCATATTTACTTTACTATAAATATAATAACCATTCTACAAACTCGTGAGATAAGTATGATCTTATGACAAACAATTTTATTGAAATTTCAAATAATTATCTTAAGCTAAAATCAATATAGCCAATATATGCTTTTAAATAACGTAATGAGAAACACATATATATTTAATGGCATTCATAGTGGTTTATTCTATTTATTAAATATTTCTTCCATCTTGAAACGGTATTGCATTTGTTCTATATAAAATATATATTTTACCTTTCCTAATTTAATATTGGTTATGTGGAGTGTGTCATCGTTCTTAATATATTCAAGTATACCACAGAAGTTTTAATTACCTGAAACAGCAAAGTCTTCCTCTTCCTATTTACAGTAAGGTTAATTATAGAGAATTTTAACACAAATATATTAAAACTCGTAAATATCATGTACTTGGGGACATAAAAAAGATAATGAATAAAGAGAGATGAGAGGACAGGAATATTATAATAATAGATTTATAATGCATATAAAAATATAAAGTAAAAAAATGTATCACATTTTTATTCATACATTGCCATTATGGGTGCGATATACGTTTTACTTACATCACCAAAAGTTGCGATAGATAATTGAAATAATTTTCCTGCTGTTATTTTGATAACATTGCTCGATCGTGCTATTATCAAAACGAGACCAAGAGCAGTCTTGTGCGATAATTCATACCAATTCGTCATGTATGCTTTTTCGCCGACATTTTTGCACTGATAAATAAATATATATATATATATATATATATATTAAATTTTCTTACGAAAATATGTGAGAAGCAAATGTGTATAAAATATTATTGAAATAAATTTCACATGCAGTCGGCGATTACATATAAAAAGAAAGTGATAAAATTAGGATATGATATGATATAAATGTACGTGTATGAAGAAATCACAAATGTTTAATATTAATCAGTAAGTTGAGTAAATACCTGTTCCGTGAGAATCTCGCCGATATAGCAAAATATAAAAATATTAAAAGCCATAGATACGTATACCATAACATACGACGTTATTTTCGCTCCGTCAAAATCATTCCAATTCTAGAAAATTAGGAAAAAATATTTAACATTTTATAAATAAGAAGACTACAAAACGCTACTATAACGTATTCACCTTTTTTAGATCTTTAGCATACCGTAATAGCATAATATGCAAGTAAACACATATTCATCGTACATCCCACCAATTCCACAAGACAGATATATTGCATAATATTCTCCATACGCGATATAAAACTGCAACGTGTACGTATAAATGTATTATGCCTTTGCCGTAAAAAGGAGAACTTATAAACTTAAAAATTTCCCTCCCAATAAAGAACTTTTAAATAACAAAAATTATTTATCGTTGACACGCTAAAAGACCGATTTTGACTAAATGTGGTTACTTTAATTGATATTTAGTAAATGAAATTCCTGTAAAACAGCGCAATCTTTGATGCACAATTTAAATACCTCAACACTCTCAAGTGATGCTCTACGATGGCGGCCAGTCTTTGCTCCGCGAACTCGTTTCTTTTATCTTTGTTAACAAGTTCGTTCAACCATGAGAACAACATACTCAACTGCCCATAAGCGTGCATAGCGAAAACCGCAGCGAGACTGCACGCGCCCACTGTAACCGAATTCACTATAAAACACGACACCAACTGCACTACAAGCATAATTTCATTCGCAGGGCTGAATCTCGTGTCGATGAACTTGCTATAAATCGGGCAGGTCATCGGGTGCATCGACGTGGTGTCATTGCCAATGACAACAGGCACGGATGTCATCGCTTTAGCAATGGTGAAGAGAAATGTGCCGCTTTGCATGAAAATTGCGCAGAATCCGGCAACAAAGCGACCGATTTTCGCATATCGCAACATCACTCCTTGATCATCAATTTTACGTGCTAGTTTCCAGTCCATCTCCATGTGCTGAACACATTCACGAATATCACCGCTGCGCGTTAGCAGCAGCCAATAATTAATCATGCCCATAATCCAGTGACTCAACGGACCCATGGCGATCAGTTTCATCTGGACATCTTTCTCTTCCAGTGATACATACAACAAACACGGCACCATGATGATCGTTATCAAGAAAATGCAAGCGAGAATATGCACTCGTGAGACTCTGTCTATTGTCGTCGAAGTGCTCGCATGTGGCCAAGCTGCGATCGGGATTAAAAACCAACGAGTCAGCTGAAGGCTATAGTCATTGTTGCTTTTGTACGAGAATTCGATGTTCGTCAGCATGCGTCCGAAGTTTGTCATGATCGTTTGACGGAGGCGCACAATATACTGGCTGTTACGAACGATGCACCTGCACCGAAGGTATATTCGAACGGGCGCGTGCGCGCATCTTTAGAGCGAACAATTGATGAACGGACAGGGCGATATGCTTTCTGAAAGAAGCGCGTGTACGCCTGATCGATAATTGATGCACATGAAAGTATCGTGCGCACGTTGACCGCGTGGGCGGAGAAGGCAGAGGGAAAGTACGCAGAACAGTGACAAGTTGCTTCACGTTATTAACTTCGTCTTATAGCGTCGTGTGTAAATTTCTATACAATATGCATAGACATATTGTTGAGGAGGCATACTTAACTTACGATAATTAATATTTTATTGTTATGAATCTTATAAATATTTTATCATTCGTTATATGAAACGTTATATTAATTCGTTATATTAATTCGTTATATTAATACGTTCAACTTGAACACGTACAATCGCATTGTATTTGTGAATAATGAGTCATAAGCTACATTGTAATAAAATTATTTATATACTTTTACTGAATACTGTTTATTAAATACTGTTTTCTACTTTGATGATATTACACATCTCAATTCTATATAAAATATATATACTTGTGCTTCTTTGCTAAAGTTAATATTCACACGGAAGGTGCCATCGTTCGCAACATATTCAAATATACCATGGAAGTTTTAATTACCTGAAAAAACAATGCTTCTTCCTTCTTATTTATGATATAAATTAATAATATAGATTAATCATATTTTACAAACTTTTTACATAATTTGAAATGAGTGCATAAACGTAAAGAAGTAACAAATATAAAGCAGTGAACAAAGTGAAAGAAGTGGAGTTGTATAGAGGTATTGTAACAATTTAGAATGTAAAGTAAAAACGGCATGTATTAATTGTTTATTAATACAGTTTATCATGAGTGCAATGTATGCATTACTTACATCACCAAAAGTTGCGATAGATAATTGAAACAATTTTCCAGCGGTTATCTTGATAACGCTATTCGATCGTGCAATTATCAAAATGAGCTCAAGAGCAGTTTTGTGCGGTAATTCATACCAGTTAATCATATATGCTTTTTCACCAACATTCTTACACTAATAAATGCAAGATTTAAATTTGTATTGATTAGTCCGAGAAATGTAAAGAAATTTAATCAATATCAAGATTAGTTAAGTTCAAACAATATCATAACTCTTTTTAAGCAGAACTTAAAGAGTTGTTCAGTGTTTCGAGATATCTTTAAATATTTACCTGTTCCGTGAGAATCTCGCCGATATAACAAAATATAAAAATATTAAAAGCCATAGATAGATAAATAATGACGTATGACATTGTTTTTGGTCGGTCAAATGAATCCCAATTCTACGAAGATAAAAGTATATAATTAATTAAAGAATAACGAAAGATTAATCTTTTGAGATATTTTAATGAAGTAATTCAATTGTCCAAATGTCCATTAAATTGGACATTTGATAAATAAGGAAATATACAGAGTGTCCGGTAACTGATTTCGAGGCGGAGTAACAAGTGATACGTATACGTTACTCTACCTTGAAATGAGCTGTTTATTCATTGTTGCTAAGAAGTAAGCCATTTCTTTTACACACAGAGCCTGTCCTACCGCTTCTCGTAAGTTCATTCGTTTATACATTTTAATTAATTACGGAATAAATATTGAGAAAATTTAAAAATGATATATAACTTTTAATATTATTTTGACCCTTTCTACCTGTACACGGCGGTTGCTCAATCAGTTATCAAACATTCTGTATATTACACAGGTTATACAGGGAGGGGAAAAAGATTGGTACGCTTGAATAATTCGGGAAATCTAAATTTTATAGTATATTATCTAAGTAATATAAAAATGTTTTAAACAAAAGTTTAAGGTGTAAAGCAATCTATTTATTCATATTATCAGTTTATTCATATTACTTTGGTGAAATCATCAAGGTCAGGGCAATATCACCTTAAATTTTTTAAATAAAACCCCTTATTTTTATCGCATATTTTTGTAGCTTATCTCGAGAGCTTTCCGAAATATTATAATAACGTATTTTTTTACTAAGTACATTCTGAGTAATGAAATTTGAAAGTTACAGTACCACTGGAATTAGCATTACCCAAGGTATAATATATTACGCGGTGATTGCTCGGTCGGATTTACAATCTCTTTCAAGATTAAACTAATAATATCAATTAATAGATCTCTTTACACGGTATATTGACCTTTTTTCCCACTCAACTTTCATGTCATTAACGTACCGTAATAAAATAATATGCAAGTAAACACATATTCATCGTACATCCCAATAATTCCACAAGACAGATATGATGCATAATATTCTCCATATGCGATATAAAACTGCAATTCATATATAACTGTAACTGGTTGCATTTTTTTAAATAAGAAGAAAACAGGAAAAATTGCTTAGAAATTTGATTAATTTTACACATTTATATAGTTAATAGTAAACTAAGTTTTCTAAATGTAATTACACTTGATAAATCGAGTAAACTTCTGAAAACAATCGGTTTCAATGCTAATGTGATATACTTCAATACTCTTAAATGATGCTCCACAATAATGGCCAGCCTCTGTCCGGCCGATTGGTTTCCCTTATTGTTATCCACGACGAGTTTGTTCAACCACGTGAACAGCATGTCCAGCTGACCGTATGCGTGCATAGCAAAGACCGCATCAAGGCTGCAAGCACCTATTATGACCATATTTACCACAAAACCCGACACAAGTTGGACAACTATCATGATCTCATTCGCTGGACTAAATCTCACGTCGATAAATTTTTTATAAATTGGACATGTCATGGGATGCATTGAGATAGTCTCATTGCCGACGACGACAATTGTAGTTGTCAGTGCCTTGCCTATGTCAAAGAGGAACGTGCCACTTTGCATGAATACAGCGCAAAATCCGGAGACGAAACGACCAATTTTAGCGTGTCGCATCATCACCTCTCGATCTTCATTCTGTTGCACGAGCCTCCAGTCTGTCTCCATGTGCCGCACACATTTCCGGATGTTGTCACTATGCGCGACCAACAACCAATAATTAATCATGCCCATGAACCAATGGTTCAGCGGGCCAAGAGTGCTGATTTTTAGTTGAACATTTTTTTCCTCCAAGGACACGTACAACAAGCACGGCACTGCGATAATCGCTATTAAAGAGGAGCAGATGAGAATAAGCGCGCGCGACGTAAACTTCTCCACTCTCGTCGCCGTGTTCGCTCGTGGCCAAATACCGATTGGGATCAGGAACCAACGAGTCAATTGTAGACTGTAATCGTTGTTGCTTTTGTCCATAGCTTCCGTGCCACTTGGCACAAACTCGAAGGCTGTCATGATCCTCACCAAGGCGCACGATGCACTGACTACAGCGACTAGACTGACTGCAGTGCTCTGACTAGAGCTATATTTGAACAAGCGCCTGCGCGGTTCATTAGAAACTTCATTGAGCGGATAAGGTAATGTACTTTCGAAGAAAAACATCTGCGCGTCTGATCGATAATTGATGCTCTCGGAAGTGCAGCGTTGTAGGCTTCCATGGAGAACATAGTGGGAAAAAACTGATGACAGTTAAAAGTTCTTATCCGTAATCAATATTCTTTTACGATACTATGCGAACGTACGTAAATCGTGATATTATTTGAGGAGAAGCTTGTGGCTATTAGTATTCTTTATTCACAGAAATTGACTAAATAATTAATTTTTATCTTTATATTAAACTTTTGTGTACAGAATATGTGTCCCAAATTCGTCTCTACAACGTTTGTGGGAAAGTAGGACGGATAAAAATATTATACCGTTTGGCGATATTCACAATAAATCGCGAGATATTAATTAAAGAATTAGGGTTTCAATATTGAATCGGATTGGACATTATCCAGATATTCGATTATTCGAATAGCGGATAAATATGATATTTCAGATTTGAGTTATCCGTAGATCCGCGGATACTTAAATAATGCGGTTTTAAAGTGTCAGTTCGAAACCGGAAACAGAGAATTATTTATTTAAATATTTAAGAGCTATAATAGAAGATTAGTGAATAATCACGCGCGATATAGTAGATGAATTATAATGGCTATAAGTGCTGCTATATACATTTTGTCAAACTAAACAAAAAAGTTCTTTATCATTTACGAATAAACAAGTAGACTTTTTAAGTTATTAAATAAAGAAAATTATGATATGATTGCGCGATAATACACAAATTTTCTTTAATTAATAACTAAAAATTTATGTGGCCATTTGCAAAATGGTAGAGAACTTTTTAGTTTAGCTTTAGTTAGCAAACGGCGCCACTACAATTCATCTACCATTGCTTGTGATTAATTCACTAATCTTCTTTAATTAATATATCCAGATTTATTGCGAATATCGTAAAACAATTTGGGACTTTTATGTTCACTTCAATCTGTTTTACGTTCCCACGAACGATGCGAATATTAATACTCGTATGAGTTTAGCTTTATAAAACTTGTGCAATATTTCTCTAGCGATTATTTTCATAATGTTACTCAATTGTGTAGGATGTTTGTATTATGCATCTTAGTTTACTGTAAACAAGGATAAACGGAAAGGGTCCTGCGATTATCAATATAAATGGCCCTACAGCAGGACACGTCAGAGGAAAGCAAAGGTTAGCCGTTAAATTATGTAAATTATATAAGCTCGAGAAATACAGTAAAGCATTGTCGGAAAAGTTACTTAATTTACTCATCTATCCTTTATTATAAGTTTCTTTCTCATATTTACTAACTATAAATATAATAACCATTTTACAAACTCGTGAGATAAGTATGATCTTATGACAAACATTGAATTTCAAATTGTTATTTTAAGCTAAAATCAATATAGCCAATATATGTTTTTAAATAACATAATGAAATTATACTATGCGTCACGTTCAAAAGTGATTACCTGTAGTACCGTCAGTTATGCTGAACTTCACAACGTTTAGATTTATTTTGTTTCTCTCGTCATCTGACCTGCGTAAGTGACCGACTTCATATCGTTTTCGTTGTGCGAGAAGTTTTCACGCGTATTTTTGTATGATTTGTAGAAATTGTTTCTCTGATCTTAAATTATTGTTATCTGGTGATAGGAAAAGATAAGAAAAGGAGAAGATCAAGATCCCATTTAAAAGAAAGAATCGTTTAAGGAAAAAATGAGAAAAATGCAAGATCAACTAGATAATTTAACCTCGTTGATCTTATAATTTACACAAGATCGTACTGAATCTATTTTTCCTAATAGTAGATTTAAATTTTTTTGCATACTAATGTATGTTATCCTCCACATGAGATTATTTAGTCCTGTACGGTTAATTAGGAGAAATACATTTTTTGTGCTATATCTCCCTCTATATGTAATAAGTTCCATACAAACAATATTCACATAAAAGTTGAAGTTGATTAAGAAATTTTGACCTTTTAAGATTATTGCCCATACAGCAGAAGCACATTTTTATATGTAAAATAAGTTCCATACGAACGAGTTCACATAAAGTAATAAGCTTTAAATCATTATTATTTTTTCAGCTATAACTTTTGAAGAAAATAATAAAGAAATTCAAAAAAATAATAAAGAAATTCAGAAAATGATATTACTTATACTGTAGTTAAAACTTCTATTATTGACAACAAGTCGAATACAGATTTAAAAGTCCAAAAAGATCCTAAAATGAACACTGATATTGATGAAGATATTTTAAGTTTATTAGGAGAAAATCCTAATGTTTTTTCAGAATCATCAATTAATTTACATCCAGTGATCATTCCTAGGTGGAAAAAATGGACGTCGGAAGGTTTATTAGATAATAAAAAATATGTTCTTCTTAAGAAATATCCACGGGAAGATGATTTTTATACTGATCCTCCAAAAGTCAATTTAGAAGTAGCTCCAGCCTTAACAGAAATAGCTTTTAAACAAGATGAACATTTTTCTAACACGCAAATAAATACGTGGGAACAGCTATTATTTCTTTTGGAGCAGCTATATCCATGCTTCTAGAACACTCAGAAGAAGGAATTGATTAATTTTCTCTAATTATCTTTGGGATACTGGTAAACATTTGACAGATATATATTTTCAATAATCTGTGGCAAGAAAATGTTTTACCACTTCTCTGATGGATAAGTTTATAAAACCGATATTAGATGCTACGAAATCGAACCGATGACTTTATGGAGAGAAATTTGCAGATCAAGTTAAAGAAGCTAAAACTGTTGAAAGAGCTTGTAATAGTATCAATGTTAAATCTTTTAAAAGTCCTGTAATGAAACCTCATGTTCAGGAAAACTGGAAAGACCCACCTGCCAAATTCAGACAAGTGGGTTTTATTGCGCAGACAAGTGGCGGATTTTATTGAAAACCAACGATTCGTTTCAAGCCCAGAACCTAATTTAAAACAAATCAGATGTATCATGTATATTGATCGACACAACATCCATTGAATCAGAAGGTCACAAAGAAATAGTTGAGGCTAGTTTCGCAACTGCGAAACAACAACGAAAAGTAATTCATGCCACCTATGCACCAATGGCTCAATGGCCCCACGGCTTTCAATTTCATATGAACGTCGGTCTCCTTGAACAGAATGTTCAAGATACACGGCACAACTGCGAAGGATATCAGGGAATAGCAAATAAATATTTGTATCGTTGACCGCACTTTTTCTCCGACTGTTGTTGTGGCTGAGCTCGGCCAGGCACCTACTGACTTTAGGAACCAACGATTCTACTGAAGACTGTAATCATTCGCATCCTGCTGCGAGACCGCGAGTTGCACATGTTTGCCAGTGACCATGATCACTCAATGCAAGTGCAGATGCTACTGAATGGATTATTATACGTTCCGTGCAGACAGGAAGTGGCACTTACGCTTCCAAGAGGTCTATGTCTCTTGGTAGGTAATAATAGGATATTTTTTGTTTGCGCCTGGTAAGTATATCAATAGTCATATCTCATAGAGTGTGTTATATTGAGGGATGTGAATTGTCTGGCAAGGGAAGTGACTTTGATAATTATACACTAGCGATTATGTGTTTATCTATCTTGGTTTTTGGTACATGAAATTTTTTTCTAATTATTCTACATTCATGTTTCAATATCTATAAATTGTGAATCTGACATAGTATTCTCTGAGAGACAGATATACGTAAACTTTACAGCAATTTTTAATCTTGAGTTACGAAATGTAGCAACATTTATTTCCTTATAACTGTTTAAACTGCAATGATATTGCAATGATGAAATAATAATGCATGTAATCAGTAAAATTTGCTTAATACAATGTGTCAATAAGTATATTTAAAATTTAGGATCAATATATCGATATAAATATCCGTTTGCGACAAATTTGATTATTCCTTTATTCTTTTATATTATTAAATAGAAAATAGATAAATTTGAGATATATTTATAACAAATGTATTGCGGCGTTATTATAATGAAGAGTTTAATTCGCAGCATTGCATAAATTTGTAGATTGTTTCAGACACATCTATTTAACTTTCTACATACATAACTCTCTCTATGTACCTAAAGTTGGAATAAATTGAACAAAAATTAATTATCACATGCTATAGAAATCTATCGGGATTCTTAACCTTAGAATACCACATTTCTTTTGAAGGTTTTACTACACAAAATGTAATAGACCTAACTACTTTCAACTATCAACATTTCCTCAAAAAGTGAATACTTTTTAATATCTATATTTTTTTAATTTAAATACCCAAAAATCAGGATTATGTCTATATTATTAATTACGACTGAAGTTTTATAAAAAAAAGTTAATTTTGCAAAAAGATCGAATAAAAATTTCCCTAATCACAAAAAGATTTTATTTACTTGAAAATTTATAGTTTTTTTTAACGTCATATTGTATGAAACCAATTGACATTTGTTAAAAATGGGGAATGTAACTTTCTAGAAAGAAATATAGAACAATGATTAGAAAAAAAAATGTATATATATATATATATATATATATATATATATATATATATATATATATATATATATATAT